>NW_003552827.1:0-1962 GCF_000090795.2 Amphimedon queenslandica | reverse complement strand
TTTACGTAATTCATAATGCTGAGAAATTGACCCAGTAATGAGATATGAAAGGGCATGAAATAAACAGTTCCCATCACCAGGGACATCATGAGTACTATTAGGAACTCTTTCATCTGACAATGGTGTTGTTGGGCTACCAGCTAAGATTCTAGCAGCTGTGACAAATTTGAGATTGAAAATCTCAGACTGCCTTCTTTGAAATTCTTCATTACCAGCGTAATAAACAAAATCCCATTGCCTCCTTCACACAATATCTGGGTTGGGAGGCTCTTCAAATGTAAAGACATCTTTTTTTGGATTACTTGTCTTCAATTTAATGCTTGAGTTTTATAGATACAATTAGACTATTACTACAATGGTCATTTTTTACAACACACTTGGTTTTATCATCTTTTGGTTTACATTTAATGTTTGAGAGTTTTATAAATACAATGAGACTACTACAACTATCATCATCTTTGACATTAAATTTGGTTTTTAGGTCTTTCAAATTAATTGAAACAATTAATTTATCATCTTTTTTTGAGCGAGACAATACCAAAGTAGTATTGTCAGTACTACTGTCTACATCAACTTTATTCTTAGGGGCAAGGCTTATTTAAAGCATTATTGTCACATATTTTACTCTTTTTGGGGCGATTAGAGTTTTGTAAATCAGTACTCTTACGTTTTATGCTACTAACAGTACTGTTACTAGTACTGTGTACATGACTTACAGACACCTTGGCATTCTTACTGCAAGGTTTACCATCATCAATTATACCAATCACTTGAATCTTTCCCTTCTTTCCTATACTTTTCTTGATTTGAGGTGTCATTCCTAAATTTACTTCTGAGGTGGTTAATTTCATTAATGCACGGATTACTAACTTTAACAGAGAGAGGATCAATTGATAATAAATGTAATCCATTTAATGTACGTACACGAGACAATGTAACATATGTTATACCATCCCCAAAAAGATCAGTAGATGAATCAATAATGGCTGTATCTAGTGAGATGCCCTGACATTTATGTATAGCAATAGCATAAAAAAGTATAAGGGGAAACTGTTTCCTTTGTATATACAAATTCTTAGATAGCATAAATCTAGATGTAACCCTTTCTATGTCACAAGGTACATTAATATGATCAAATTTGATTGATATTTGTGTAGCATAAATAGCCATTACTGTACCAATGGCCCCATTAACTAATCCTACAGTCACATCAATATTACGTCTTAGCATTACTCTACAGCCTACTGCTAAAGAAAATAGAGTTTCTAAACCAGCAGTTTTGCTTGGTTGATCTTTCAGTTTCTCTTATTTTTTTTCTTGTTTTTAGTCATATTTTGCTGTGCTGCCACTTTTATCAACAACATCAAAACATGCTAATTCTATTTTCTCAGTTTCTAAAATTTCTAACATTAATTCATTGATTTTTTGGCAGGCATCTACCTAAGAAAATTGGCAAATTGGAGGATTTCTTCCTTCACTTTCCAATTCATTATATTTTTTGTATTGAAACTTGAAATACACGACTCTTAAGCGTATCAATAGTTTCATCAGTCAGACAGCCATGCCTAACAGAAACAAGCATCTTAAAGAAAGTTTCGTCTCCTTTTTGTCGCTCATTGATTGTTAGTTCATCATATTCTACTGTTTCTTTCCATATGTTAACTGCATTTGCTGCTCCAAGTCTATTTTTTACTAGTTTGTTGCTAAATTTTTCAATACTGGCCTACCATTAACTGGTGGCAATTGTAAAAGGTCACCTACAAACAAAATATTTTTGGATCCAAACCATTCATCAGTTCTAACTATATCTTCGAAGCGCATGTGTAAGTATGCTAGATTTAGATTGGATACCATAGATACCTGTCTACTATTATAATTTTTAAATTTTTAAGTGTCATTTTATCCTTTTCTGAGCTTCTTTACTCAATGCCCAATATCCAGCTGTCTTTCCTTCATGCTCCA
>NW_003552826.1:0-1962 GCF_000090795.2 Amphimedon queenslandica | reverse complement strand
GCTGCACATTTCTTGATGGATGATCTCTAGACATTCTTTTGGTGGGATGGATGGATACAAGTTGCATACGTCGATGTTGTCTGGTATTGTGATCGACTCTAGCTCTGTGACTAGTTGGGTGGAATTTTTTTAAAAGTCCTCGTAGGACTGTGCCAGAGGTTGTAGAGCATGATCTATGAGGTGAGCAGTATTTGAGAGTAGCGAACTAGAGTGAGAGACGATGGGTCTGACGGGTGGAATGCCTTCACTGTTAAGCGGTTTGTGTATTTTGGGTAGGCCATACATTTTTGGAATTTGATGTACTTAAGTTGGCTGTAGATATTTATATAAACGTGCATGGGGTGCAAGTTGAGCTTTGAATTTAATTAGTGTATCTTGGATGGCCTTTCTTATTTTTTTTCGGGGAAAACTTCAGTTCTGACATATGCATCTGATGCTAAATGAAGTAGACACTGATTAACATAGTCTTTTGAATTCAGGATTACAACTCCCAAGTTTTTGTCTGCCGGTTTGATTGTCAACTTTGGATTTTTTAGGCTTTGAATGGCTTTCGTATCTTTTATTGAGATGTTCTTGTTCTTTGGGAACTTGGAAGTTTTACTTAATTTCTGGTCTACTTTTACCTTAGTGCTTTCAATGTAATTTTCTACTGAGGCAACGTTGATAGTGAAATATGGTGAGAGGTTTTGTTGGTGATTTCCTTTAAGGAACTTCATTTCACAATATAGAAAGGGAAAACTTATGTCTGGATTTATTGCTTCTGTGCTGTCGTGACTCTTGTTGGATATTACTGTGTTGCGTAAAGAGTTACTGAAGGCATCAAATTGCGTGAGGAAAGTTAAATGGTTCTGTAAATTAAAAGGTGTGTGTGGGGCGAATGAGAGTCCTTTGTTTAAAATGCATACTTTATTTGGGGTTAAATGATGAGAACTGAAGTTGTGTACCGTAGAGCACTGAGTACGTTTTGTCACATAAGGTTCGGTGGTCGATGATGGCCTCTCAATAAAAAATGATTGATTGTCATTTGTTTCCTTGAGGGATGATGTTCTGGAGTCGGCCTTTTCCTACTCTTTGGCAGTAGTCTTACTGATCTGATCTCTTGCTGTGGTGGTTTAGCTGAGGGAGTTTCATCGGCGTGGGGTAACGGCTGATGATGATTAGTCTCAGCATGAGTCTGGGCTGCCTGAAGCTTTGCCCTTTTTGTTTCAAGCGTGATAGTATTAGCCCAAATTGTGGCTACCAAATACCTGAAGAAAATCAAAGAGTATTCTTTCAGAAAGGCATCGTTACGATCCTTATGACATGGGTCTGTGGCCATCAGTAGCTATCTGGGTTGGTGCTTCCCGAGTACATTCCGGTACTTTCGAATACTTTTTTGGTATGAAATAAGCTGTTCTAAATTTTTAATTTCAAGCTCAATATTACCTGTATAAATGATATGCTGTGTTACTCATTATTCATGCTTTGTATTGGTTATATATGTATATGTATGTGTGTACTGTGCATATCTATGCTTTCAGCTAATTTTGTATGTTTGTGGTAATTATGATGAAGACCATACATGTATGTGACATTGTAAGTTAGAATGAAATTAGACGTGCATGTGATAATATTGAGGATATAATGAAATGACTTTAAAAAAAAAACAAAAAAAAACAGCACCGTGGGGTGAGCGAACCAGCTGCAATGTGGACTGAGTTGAACGAGATAATGTTGATTCTATTGTATTTAATGTGAATGCATGTTTTTATGCTGATTGTAAGTATGGTTCTCAGGTAGACATCTACCAAAAGGAAAAAGTGAACATCAGGATGAGAAACGATAGCAATGCTTCAGGAAATAGGTCATCTGTGCAATGGAAAGTCCTGGTCAAAGGACTTTTACACCCACATAGGTAGTGCTACGACAATATGCCTTAGGCCCTTCAACGACTTAGAGTAACTTAGGAGTGGTCCTAGACTC
>NW_003552825.1:0-1962 GCF_000090795.2 Amphimedon queenslandica | reverse complement strand
GTCCAGTAATACAATGCTTTGAGCTACTGGAAAGTCATTCAGTTGTTGTGACAGTGATTCCAGAGCATCATAATGCGATATATTGTTCTACAAGTTAAAGGTATGCCAATAATGAAGACAGTGTTTGTTTGCAACACATATTAAACCACCTTTGACATTATTTCTCTAAATTGCTTACTAGCACTGCAGTTAATTTGACCCCAACTTCCATTATGATCACAATACCTTGTAGCTAAAGAGAAAATAATTGGTTAGTTTATCATAAACACTAACCATTAAATGTTCCTTTATGACAAGTACCATTTGCCCTAACTCTAGGTTTAGTGGCTTTCCACTGATCAATTTTTGAACAATACATGTACACAGGAGAAGAGGGAGAGGGATAAGTAAGAGAGGAAACTGTTGGCAAAAATGAAGTTGTAGACATTGATAATACACTAATCAAGGGGGCTTGAGTTGCAGATCTAGATTTAGAGGATGATTTTGAAGTATGCATTGGTATTGTAGGTATAACAGCAGGCATTGACACTGTGCTTATTGAAGATTCAGGTAATGATACTGTATGCATTGACACTGTGCTTATTGAAGATTCAGGTAATGATACTGTATGCATTGACTCTGCACTAATTGAAGATTCAGGTAATGATACTGTATGCATTGACACTGTACTAATTGAAGATTCAGGTAATGATACTGTATGCATTGACACTGTACTAATTGAAGATGATGCTGCGTACATTGACACTGAAGATTCAGGTAATAATACTGAAGTATTAGGTAGAGATGCATATAGATCTACATTGATAGTAGAGGAAGATTCAGTCAAAGATGGTGATATTGAAGTAGCAATCATGCATGTAGGTAGACCTGTATTTACACTGACACTTCTACAACCTTTATTTCCAGTGCCACTATGATCTACTGGATATGATGCTAATTTATTGCCATTCTTTTGAAACTTAACTGAAGTACTTGACGATTGCCATGACATTTTATTGCAAATTATTAATGTTTCCTCTTCTGTATCTGACCTGACAGTCCCATTGATTATTGTCACAGGACAGCATGCACTAGTATCAGTCCAGGTAAACCGTAGGTTTTGATTTTTATCTTTTATGACAAAATCAACAGACTGCTGCTTACTTGCAGCTGAAACTGTAAAATTTAATAGACTCCATATACTAGCTGGTTACATTTTATACACTTACTATTGTAGGAGACTAGGGCTGGCTCTGGTTGTGTATTGTGACTTGAACTTATATTTAACGTCACTATACCTTCAGGATGCGCACAGTTCCCAGTAACATTCATTACAGTCACATTGAAATTAAATTTGAGAACAATATTTTCAAAATAGTCAGATCTAGATCTACTCCTGCTTCCTCCAACAGATTTGTAGATGGCACAAGAAAACAGTAATAGCAGCAAAGTCGACATTCCGACCTGATTTGCCTTTGGCTGATTATCTGCGTGGTTTATAAGCATCCATTTGACATTTTATTTTTAACCTACAAAATGGCGATAAAACTTTGTGTTATTATAGTACTAGTACTGGTATCATTGGGTAGTACTCAGTCCAATGTATCTCCAATAGACTTCAGCACTCTTCAGTCCTGTAACTTTGCTGCTCAGTACTTCTACCCTGGAAACCTCTCCTGTATCTCTTGCCCACCCAACTCCATCACTTCAAGCAACGGTGAGTGTTCATTCATTGATTGTGCCTATACTTATAACAATGATAGGATTATCCTGTAACTGTGTGACTGGATACAGACAAACCTCTAACATAGGGCCAGTCACTTGTGAGGCCTGCCCTAGTCTCAGCTCAGTATGAAAATTTGTATAATAATAATTATACTGTGCCAAATAATTTTATGTACATGTATAGCAGTAGTGTTAAGATTGGGGTTTTTAAGGTTGGTTTACAATAATTATATGTAACTCTACCATTTACATCAGTTC
>NW_003552824.1:0-1963 GCF_000090795.2 Amphimedon queenslandica | reverse complement strand
CATTCAAAGCTGCAGTAGACAGCAAGTCAGGCAGTACTACATCAGGAGAGAAGACATCTAAACTGCCAGCAGCTCTGTCTCTTATTGCTTTACTCCTCCTCCTCTTTCTCGCTCTCTCTTTATTAAGACACATCTTGATGATTCCTGCTACAGGTAAACAACAATTGGAACTTTGTACTTGTATATTTACTGGTATTTTATTATTAGGTAACTGCTACCAAGTACAATGTACTACTGGTGTTACTGTTACTGATACAAATTACCTCCAGTCAGTAGTCTTAGCTGGAGGCAGCAGTTCTGACCTGATTTACAATGATCTCTATTTGATTGTTTGTCTACGTATGCTCCTCCTCTTATCAGGAGATGTTGAACTCAATCCTGGTCCTATAACAGGTATGATAACATTAATATAGTGATACATACAGTCAATATTATTATGTTGATCCTATCATAGGAATAATGCTTAGAGTCTGGAAGAAACTAGTGAACTTTTTAAAGTGTTTTTGTCCTGATAATAGAATTCATTCCCAGTCTCCAATACCCAGGCCTGTTTCACATGACACAAGTATAGGCCAATACTCAATTACTCATCATTATGATCTTTACTATCATATTATAGGTAATATTGCAAGTGAACTGCAAATAAATGATCAATATACAGGAGGTATGATAATGTATTCATATATATATATATATATATTATATTATAGTATATGGTATTCCTACACATGAACCAGTAGTATCTGCTGATAATAAACCTGTTACTAGTACTACATCAGGTAAACATACACTTAATACAACACTCATTAACTGATACACTACTGCAGGTAATCCAAAGGATATATTAAGGACTCATTCTGTTAAACTAGTTCATGCTATTAGTGTGAATCTATACAATGTAACTGATGCACTCTATGCTAAAGATCTGATACCACAACAAACAAAAGAGGAGGTGCATGTACAAGGAGTAGCTGACAATAAAAAAGCTAGCAACCTTGTCTATGTGCTAGAGGAACAGTTGGAATCCTCTTTTAATCCAGAGCAGTATCTTATTGATATATGTCATGTATTAATAAACCAACAACATCGTACACTAACAGATATTGCTACCTCTATATTACACCAGTTAGGTGAGTGTGTGTGTGTGTACATTATCAGTGATCAATATAGTCATTATATCTCAATACATTAGGTCAGTCTATACCTGATAGTGTCACATCCATTAGTTCAGATGATGTTCAAGGATATGCTGACAATATGAGACAACTGCACAAAGACCAATCTATTGTTGCTACAGACTGGCCACCAAGAATTGGAAAAGATTTCTTTGGAAGACTAGCACTAGTAGAAAAACAAGACTCCAGCACACAAGCAAAATCAGCTTGGCATATGCTAAGAGGACAAGTTGATAAAACAGTTAAACTAACTGAAAACAAAGAGATAAGTGTTGAAGATGTCCTCCAACCCACAGATAGTTCTCTGTCTCTCAGAGTAGTAATAGATGGTCCTCCTGGTATTGGGAAGACCACACTCTGTCGTAAACTGTTAAATATGTGGTCTAATGGATCACTTGTACACCAACAGTATGACTTGGTACTTTACTGTCCTTTAAGGAATAGCAAGATAGCTACAGCTACTACACTACCTGAGCTGTTTGAGTATAGATGTTATGAAGTTCCCATGGTAACTGAATGGTTTGAGAAGAGGAATGGAGAAGGATTACTAATAATCTTTGATGGCTGGGATGAACTAAGTGAACAACTCAGACAGTCTTCATTAGCTGCTAGTATCATTCATAGAAAGCAGTTAAACAAATGTTCAGTAATTGTTACCTCTCGTAGCTATGCCTCCTCTTCACTTTTAGAAATCATGTCTAATCTCAGTAGACATGTTCAGGTCATTGGGTTTTCTAAGGAAGAAATATCAACAGTAATTATACAAACACTTCAAAAAGATACAAAAC
>NW_003552823.1:0-1963 GCF_000090795.2 Amphimedon queenslandica | reverse complement strand
GTAAACCAGCTCCAAGTTAAGTAACTGTAGAAGGTGTAGAGCAGCCAACTTATTGGCATCCATTATCCCCTGATTCCTCTCTGTGCGCGCCTCTGACTGTCTGACTGACTTCTGTAGATCACGTGAGAGTTTACTAATTTGATCACGTGACAGGCTGGCCTGGTTCAAGTTTGATGCAATTTACTGTACTACTACTAGAACTCTGAACAGAATTCCTACTTCTACTATTACCTAATTAAATGGTATATTGATGACCTTTTTAACATTATTTTTTTAATAACTACTTACTAGAACAATCAAACAGTGTCAGCTGCTTAGTAGACTTATAAGACTTTGAGGCCATTGTTATAATAACAGGTGTAAAAACATGTGGTTTATGGGTTGGCTTTAGTTTTAAGCATGCATGTGCATGTTATTACAGTGGTAGGTGTATATTATTATGCATTATAATAACAATTATAACTGATTATGAGTGGGATGGTCAGTTCAGAATTTTTGGGGGGGGGCATTGCCCTCCCTGGCCCCCCCTAGATCCGCCACTGATCATCACCAACTTCCACTATCAAGCCATTCAAAAATCCTGGCATATAAACTCCATTTACAAACTGATCTTTAACATTGTCTACCTCATTTTTACTTCCTACAACAGACTAATTTGTAGTACTACTATGTAGCAGCCCCTAGAGTCAATGTAAGAGGTCTTGCACGTGCAGAAAGCAGGATAAAAATTCTCTCTTTGGACCACCACTGTCAAATGCAGGTTCTCCAACAAACCTGATCTATATATGCATCAATTAAAGTATACTGTGGCAAACATGTGCATGTACAATGTGTATTTGCAGCTTCATTGCTGCTTTGCAAGCCAGACCCAACCCTCCTCCTATGGGGAGAAGGGTCTGGGTTCAAGCTGTACACATAACTTGTTCTTGTCAAATTTAATGATGACTTCTTATGTACAATTAGTGACGTTAATGTGTCAGCACATGAATCCACACGGTATTCTTTTGAGACATCTTGCGATAGAACTGGTGAGGAACTTAATTACTCTCCTTTAAAATATGAGCAGGTGTTGGCAATAGAAGAATTATATAATTTGAAAGGCGCGACAGAGCAAATCTCCATTGCTGGTAAGAAGGATAACTTCTGGTGGCAACTTTTTACCAGATTCCTTTTGTCTCTACCTAATCCTCAAATATTGACATAGACCTTTTGTTTGGTCCCTCAGTATTCATGTTCATGTACTAGTGTACTCTTTCCGCTGCCTAATGATCCTTCAATTATTATCACTGGATTTTGCTCAATGATTGTCAATAACTTGGCAAACCTATAAATCAAGAAACCAGGGTTTGTATAGCATAGGCACTTGAACCATTGTTTTCTTTTGAGTCCTCTCAGTGCCTGTAGTAAGATAGAACAAACTTTGCATACGTTTTGTGGTCCAGGCTGGCACTCTCTTTTTCATTCTCCTTTTAAAGTAATAATTGTCTTTGTTTCTTTAATGAAGCCCTTGTGCCTGAAATATAGAAACATAAAATAATTTTTTTGTCTTTACTCACTCTTTGTCTGGGGTAGACTCCACTGCCTTTAACACACCCTCCACATTAGATACTAACCCACTCACTCCACATCTTGTCCAAACCAAGTGCTCTGGCCTCTTGCCTTCAATAGCCTCTACAAATTATCTCTCATTTGAATTGATAAATGTGCATTTATAAAGAAATAACTGAGGATTTGATGAATAATTTGTGTTTACTTGGTATTGTCTTAAGCTGATATTTTCCCCAAATTTTTTGAACGTAAGAACTTCTCTCTAGCTTAAAGATACATATGCATCTCTCACTTTCTCAGGTGAATAAAAAAATTTTGATTTGTTTTAAAGTCTTTTTTCATCTCTTTCTTAAACAAATTTTCCATTGAGAACTAAATAAAGTGATACATTTAAGGTGTTCCACAACAACTGCAG
>NW_003552822.1:0-1963 GCF_000090795.2 Amphimedon queenslandica | reverse complement strand
TCCAAAAACAAGTAATAGCTAATGCTTATCATAAGAAAGGTGATGGGACAGGAATTTGTTGAGCCAATCACAATTACAACTATCATTACGTAAATTTACACTAGTACACATATCTATATGGGAATGAGTTCCTTTAAACTATTAAGTTATTGCTACTACTATTCAATTATATAGACAAGTGACTCCAATGATTACTATGCCATGGATCTTGGATCGTCAACAAAGCATTCGCCATCTCGTTCACCCTCTCACTCTCCACTGCCACCGTACAGTGGCACACCAATGCAAGATGCACCCCTGTACATGATGTCAAAACTAATGATGATGAACGGCCATTCACCTGATGTTGAAGAGCTGAGGAGAGACGTTATGGAGATGAAGGGGTCTATGATGCTATTGAGACAGCAAATGGAAGGTGGGCATATTGATAATAATAAGTGACATAGTAATGCATTGATGTCTGGTATGCATTTAACTGAATTAAGGATTGTTTGTCTGATAACACTGATACTCTTAGTGTACAAACATTGACTATTAGATGACATCATACATGGGCCTACAGTAATGCATTTAGCACCAAATGATTTTCAGTCTGAATGAAAATACTGAATGTTCGTGAGAGAAACACATAACTTAATTTTTTGTTGGCATCTCCAGTGACTATCAGTAGTTTATTCTCTACGCTATGATGCCTTGATGTTTGTGCTAAATGTTTCCCTCAAGTTTGTGAGTTTTGATAGTTTTCCAAAAAAATTGATGCTCAGCTCCAAATATTATGTGTACTCTGTTTTAAATACACACATACCGATCATTTGCTTGTCATAAGTTCCCCTCAAGATAAGCAGGCAATGAAAAGCTATTGATGATCGATGTACACACACACAGCATGTGTTTCTGCATGTTCATTACACAGTTAGAGGACTCAACAGAAATTAACTATTACCATCCCATTACACTCTTATAGCATTATTTAATATTATTTTAATGTTTTAGGCTTGCAGCAGACAATAAACAGCCTTCAGTCAGCAATGAGTGCTCAGCCTCAGACTACGAATGGTAATTATGTGGATATGCTCCCATCAAAAGACTCTATTGTATATAAAATGTCTTCAAAGGAGGTAAGTATTATCATGACTATATATATATATATACTATGTGTGGCTGTGCATTGGCCAAAAACATGTACAATGTTTGTGCCATGTATGCAATGGGGAAATTTTATTTAATCCAAAATATTTATCTGATTAGCTTACAACTATTATCTACTCTTGCTTACACTAATACAATGATTGTAAACAAGGCCCTTACACACTGTTACTGTCTTGTCATGACTCTTGTTTTCTCATAGGTATTGCAAATGCTGGATAAACTTAACCTGTCCCAATACAAAGAAATGTTTGAGAGAGAAGAGGTCGACGGGCAGCTGCTATCCGAGCTAGATGAAGACACGCTGAAGAGCGAGTTAGGAATGACTTCAAAAATACATCGAAAGAAACTCTTACTTGTCATTCAAGGCAAACAAACTTATCAGCATTTGGTAGTAGAAACTTAGAGACAGTAACTCTCACAAATCATTCATTTGTCGTACTTATTATTTGACCTCCAGTTGTAAATTTTTTGTCATTATTAAAAAAAATTAATGTTATTTACAATAATTTTTCTTCAAGCAATCACATATTCAAGAAACTAAAAATAATTTTATACGCACATTGTTCACATATTCCTTGTTTACGCTTAGAAGTGTGAAATGAGTTTTTATGCTGTGTAAACAATTTTACAATTTTAGAGACTACAAAGTAAAAATAAACGCAATGATAGAGTAATGATACTGACAGATGTTAAGTTTTAGTAATGAGCTGGTGCATGAAACAAAATTAATGATGACAATAACATAATAATAATAATAATAATATTAATATTAATAATAATAATGACAATGACATTAAAATAATATCTATAGAGT
>NW_003552821.1:0-1963 GCF_000090795.2 Amphimedon queenslandica | reverse complement strand
TATCAATATGGATCACCTGATGCTGTTAGAGGTAATGATCTCAATTTCAATTATGTTGATGGTGTTAGTATCACTCGTGGGTCTCCTCGTCAACATGTCTGGACACTGTATGCTGCCATCTTTTCGAATTACAGTAGTCCTTTTAACATTTGTCCTTGTGCTGGTGGTACTAGTCCACAGTCTTTTGTTGGTAACAATTACTTCTGTGAGTCTGGCAATAATGCTTCTACTTATTCTAGAATCCTCTATACATCTGATCCACTCTGGGATGGTCAAGGATGTACTGGCCTAGAATCACCTTGTTGTAATGCTCCTGGTATCCCATGGTTTCACAGAGACTATGGTAACACTACCACTACTGACTATATTGAGTTGAGGATTTGTGGAGATGAAGGAGCTGACAATGAAGACACTCCTGTTAGTAGTTATGCAATTTATGTCAAGTAGTGAAGTGTGTGTGTGTTTTCATTCAGTAGAAGCTAGTAGTAGAAGCATATAGTCCAGTGCATAAAGTAGTTGTGACATTTATGTGAAGTAGTGAAGTATATTTGTGTGTGTGTGCGTGTGAATTAATTTTCATCCAGTAACTTATCTTTATAGTTGCTATTTCTTTCTTATTAATGTATTGTAGTTTGACAAAAGTAGCTATTTCAGATTAATTGTGATAATAGTTAAACACGAGTTGAACAACATCAAATCACATGCATGAGTATCTACTTAACAAGAAAATGCAAGGCACGTACTACTAGGAGCAGCAGCTGCTGCTTATTACTATAAAAGGAGCTGACATCTTGCTTCAGTAAGTGCATTTTAATTGCACAGTCACAGGGAGTGCCTGTACCATATGGCGTAACGCAAGAGCTGAACATGAAATTTTCCAAATCAGTAGCTACTATTTTATTAAACTATGTTACAGTTAATTACTGTGACCGCCGCTTTATTTATGCTATGTAGGAAGTAGCTAATAGTACATGTACATGTAATTTAGTAACATACCCTAACTGCAGTGTTTGTGTAAGAGAGAAACGTCCTTAACAAACCAAACAACCTCCAACTAGAAATTAATGAAAAGGTATTCTAATCTTAACATTCTTTCTTCTATACAATATACATCTTTTCCCTCCTCTCCCTCCCTCTCTCTCTACCTGCTCTTATTAATCTCAGCATCGTGTACCACTCCCCACTTCACTGAGCTAACAGCATACAGGGTCTTCCCTTTCTCTGGCTATAAGAATAAAAACAAAAGACGACAAATTATTTCAAATTAGCTCTGAAAGGGCCCAATATTTTTAAAATGGAGAATTCTCTCCTAGCCATTTTGGCCAAAGTCCCTGTAGTACAGTGTGTTTTTGGCTTGATTTTAAAGCAAATTTCATAAAATCCAATCTGAATCAAAATCAGCTCAAAAGTTATAAAAATTGAGGATTCTCTTCTTGTGATTCTGTTAAGCCAAGTTCTTAATAATTTGGTAATCCTTTCACAAGAAGCTGCATGGGCACTATGCCAATATCCTGTGGGAAAGGTTGTATGCATTCTAATGTATTGTACAAATGTTCTACCTGTACATGTAATGTATAATCAAACCTGCAATTTGATGATGTTGACTGGTTTTGTGTTACCACGAATGATATTCATTGTCGCCTCACCAATTGACCTTTAATGAAAATAATATTATTGTTGTTTTTATCATTATTGTTATTACTATACATTATAACAAAAGCAATGTTACTATTGTTGTTATTATCAAAAAATGATAATGTACATACAAAACTGTCTGAATCCCTTTAGTACACGCAATTGTAGACACCCTTCATATTTACATGTACATGTACAGTGGTGCCTCTATATAATGGACACTTTGGGGCAAGAAAGTGTCTGTTATACAGAGGTGTCTTTTATGTGGAGGCTATTTTATACAGTAAGGAATGTAATTGGTACACTAGGTGCTGTCCGTTAAATGGAG
>NW_003552820.1:0-1964 GCF_000090795.2 Amphimedon queenslandica | reverse complement strand
TGTAACACACAAAAACACTCATAACTGAATGCTAACCATAACTTTCTTTTGACACCTCATTCTCATCATCAGCAGCATAAAATTTGTCTTCAGCTATTTTAATTGCTTCATCATCTCCTATGCACAAAAAATGGTCTGACAAACATGCTTCATTGTCATGCTATTTTAAATTATGCAAGCACACTAAGACCACTGTAACATCACATTGATGGTTCTTGCAGTACTCAACTATCTCAATTATTTTAGCAGTATATACTTTACTTCCTTCCTTGACTTGATGCTCTGATCCAATACTGATCACAGCATTTTTGTCAATAAATGAGCTTTTTTTCACCAAAGCTAATGAGTTGTCAATCGGGAAATGAGCCAATATCAATTGCGCTAAACACAAGAATTGCTTTATAGAAATACGCATTATATATCATCTAACTCACGTTGGTCCTTTGTTTGGTTCAATACAGATCGAAGCATGGGGCCTTTTTGCTTCTTCTTCTTCTTCTCCTTCTTCTTCTTCTCCTTCTTCTTCTCCGCAAGCGAGCTTCTTCCTCGAGCGCCTTTGCTTTAACAGGTACACGTGTTATCACCCGCAATTGCACCGTAATCTAATCGTTCCGTATTCGTCCTGCTATCGTTTAAACGTAAACGAAACGGTAACGGTAAAAACACGATTTTAATCGTAAAACGGACGGTTTCGTAGTAGTTTCCTTTCCGTAAAACGTGAACTTTTTTTTGTCTTATACTGTACATGTACATGTACTTTTTGATTTACATGTACAGTGTACAGTTCAGTATGTATAGCAATGC
Organism: Amphimedon queenslandica; assembly: GCF_000090795.2. Lineage (NCBI taxonomy): Eukaryota > Metazoa > Porifera > Demospongiae > Haplosclerida > Niphatidae > Amphimedon > Amphimedon queenslandica. Next base: position 1,160 of record NW_003552820.1, on the reverse strand, counting down.
ATCTATAGATAAGGAACTCTCGAGAGACTGTGTTGTACATGTACAGTATGTACATGTAATTATTGTGTATTAAATCTCATCATTAATTTTCTTGTTATTTTCAAGAGTCCAGATAATGGGATTATCTTGTTATTATTGTTATTGTTATGTATCTCAGTTAACTTAGAATGTACATGTACGTGTGCTTATACATTTACATGTACATGTACATGTATATCAATTTTCTTTGCATTTATGATGTACAGTGTATGTTCATGTCCTCTTCCTGTCCTCCTCCTCTTAGTTCTATCAAAGGATGTGGTATCTTGTGAGGCCAGTCATTCCCTGGCAGTGTGTGTCTTACTGGGTGTCTAGTCTATGACTATTGAGCTATTGGGACGGGTCTGTCCTGAGTCAGTTGGTAAACTCAAGCACTCAATATTCAACCAGTTGCAAGGTAAAGATATTTGACGGAATCAGCTCAAACTTTCTACATACATGTAGCATAAGGGCATCAAAATGTATCAAAAAGTTTGGGGTGACTTTAGAGCCAATTTTTGGAAAAAGCCATAAGCTACGGTTGTTTGGTATTTTATCAAAAATTAGTTGTTTAATAAAATTCTAGTTACCTTAAAACTATTTGTCAGGATTGCTTTAAACGTTTTATGCCAAAGTATATCAATATTTGTGTTTAAAAATTTAATAAAAATTTTGGGTGGTTTTGGGTCCATTATTTACTCAAAAATCAGTCTAAAGTCCTTGTATTATCAGAAACAAATTTTTTCCAAAAATGAAAAAAGTCTCTTTTTATACAATTTCCCTCATTACATGGATGTACATGTATACATGTTCTTAAGTTCTGCATAAAGTTTGTGCTCATTCTGATCAAAATTGGATTGTCCCTCTTCTTAATAACTTTATTATTATTGTAGATGTTTCTTGAATGGGAGGAGACTCTGTTGTTGCTATGGCAAGTTCATTTAGGCTCTGATGAGGACTTTATTAATGGACAATATCATTATTTGATTTTATTTATTATTATTATTATTATTATTATTATTACTATTATTTTGTTGTTTTGTTTTTTGTTGTAATTTTGTTTTTGAATAATATTTTCTTACAAATACAGCTTTATTCCACTACTTCATTTTCTTGCTCACACTTTAATTCACACCTTGAGG
>NW_003552819.1:0-1964 GCF_000090795.2 Amphimedon queenslandica | reverse complement strand
ACTTAAAGCGATTTGTTCTGAGGCAGAGCCGTCGATGTTCGGATAGGCCTTCTCGGCCAGTGTCCGTAACTCCTCGGCAGAGTCAAGCCACGACTCTGAAGGCCGGAATTTTCTTGTGGATAACTCAGCTATGTATAAGTCTCTCTTCGCCGGAGGTTTGAAATGATCTTTCAGAGCCGCCACGGCATTATCATAAGTGTCGATCTTAGCAGCTGGCAGCCTCTTGAAAACTGCCTGCACTCTCCCGACTAGTCTGACCTTTAAAAAGGCTAGTTTCTTGTCAGGGTCCAATTCATTCACTACAGCACTGTTCTCAAAATGAATTATCCATGGTTCCCATGAAGACTCTGATCCGGAGAAGGCGTCGGGAAGGATAACAGGTCTGTTAGCCATGATCAGAGATACGCCTAAGTTACTCACTTCACCAATGTAATAAGTGTCAACTTGTAAATTGTTTTATACTGAATCAAAACAACAACAGAGAGAACAACAGCAAAAGATGATAATAAAAGACAGAGACTCTCACACACACATGCTCCTCTCTGAGCATGTGCACTCATACACATAATAACATATTGTAACCATAATATAGTAATACATGAATTATTGTACATACACTACATAATACCAAGAGTATAGTGTCAATTCAGTTCACTACACATGTATTACAATCTTATCAACACTTACCATTCATGATTTCTACTTTGCTTTTTTGGCACCCTCTCACTAAACTGACACAAATGAATAAAAAATATTTATTTAGAGTTGTTTACCTTATCAGTCCTTCATTATACCTCCGGGCATGGCTAACATAAAGGCTTATGCTTCATGTAACCATCTCATCAAATATTCTTCTTAGAACATTTACGAATAATTAGTATGTCCAGCACTGAGCAGTGTCACTGGTCACTGCAGTCACTGCAGTCATTGTAGTTTCTAGAGTCACTGTAGTCACTGCAGTCACTGTAGTCTCTAGTGTCATTGTAGTCACTGTAGTCTATACTGTCACTGTATAGTCACTTTAGTCTCTAGTGTCATTGTAGTCACTGTATTGTATACTGTCACTGTATAGTCACTGTAGCCTCTAGTGTCATTGTAGTCACTGTAGACTCTAGTGTCATTATAGTCACTGTAGTCTCTAATGTCACTGTATAGTCACTTTAACCTCTACTGTCACTGCAGTCACTGTAGTCTCTAGTGTCATTGTAGTCACTGTAGTCTCTAGTGTCACAGTAGTCACTGTAGTCTCTACAGTCACTGTATAGTCACTGTAGTCTCTAGTGTCATTGTAGTCACTGTAGTCTCTGGTGTCACAGTAGTCACTGTAGTCTCTAGTGTCACTGTAGTCACTGTAGTCTCTAGTGTCATTGTAGTCACTGTAGTCTCTAGTGTCACTGTAGTCTCTAGTGTCACAGTAGTCACTGTAGTCTATAGTGTCACAGTAGTCACTGTAGTCTGTCACTGTATAGTCACTTTAGTCTCTACTGTCACTGCAGTAACTGTAGTCTCTAGTGTCATTGTAGTCAGTGTAGTCTCTAGTGTCATTGTAGTCACTGTAGTCTCTAGTGTCACAGTAGTCACTGTAGTCTCTAGTGTCACTGTAGTCACTGTAGTCTCTAGTGTCACTGTAGTCACTGTAGTCACCATATTCTCCTCAAGTACTAGAACCGACATCTATCAATTTGGTAGGTGAACAATCACTGCTTCCCTACTTACATTTGTTACCTCAAGTCATTGTATGGGATGTATTGACTCAGTTTGATCATTTTATTCAAGTTTTGGGTGGGTTTTTTTGCCTAAAATGTAAAAACAAACTACATCCGAAGCATTGGAATGTTCGCGAGAATAATTTTTTAAATCCACAATTATTACATAATTTTGACTCAATGGTGCTTCTAATTGGGAGGGTATATCGGTGTTCAAACAATCATGAATACCTATCATACAGTCCTTAAATACTTAAA
>NW_003552818.1:0-1964 GCF_000090795.2 Amphimedon queenslandica | reverse complement strand
CAAGCTACTTCATGTAATGGTGTACTGGTATTCTCATACCATAATCGATCACATATATCTAAACAATATACATGAATGAATGGATGATCAAAATAATGATATCACAATAGATAGTAGAAAGCAAAATTACATAATATACATATCCACTTACATACCAATATCTAAAGATGACTGAACTGACTGCTGCAACTCTTGTGATGCTGAGAACTATTTAAAAAATAAAATTATTTGATATTAAAAGATAATTACAAACCTTTCTTAGATCATATTGATAATCACCACATGTTAGTTCAGTGATACCAATACTAGCTAACTGTTGCTGTATCTCAGTAGATAGAGGAAACAATGCAGAGTATAGGTAATCAGGAATATTATGTAGCAGCTGTAGAGACCCAATACGAACAAAACTAAAGTATAGATTAACATCAGGAATATTTAGTTCTTTTGGTATTGCTCGACGAAAGAAGAAAAGGTCAGCTGGTGTGTAGTCATCACGATCAACTTTAGCAATCATTACTTTTGTACCAGGAGGAACATCTCTTATACCAAATTCTAAAGCATTAGCATCAATTAATAAACCATCACTGTTAAGAAAATAATCCTTCAATTTCTCCTCGTAACCTGACCACTTCTTCTTTAATGAACGATTGTTAGGTAAGAATACAATAACAAGTTTAACTATTAGTTCATAGTTGAACCATGATACATACTTCTGTTGTAAAACCATGAAAAGATCTTCTATACTTTCAATGTCACATAGCTCTTCTTTAATTCCTTGCATTGCAGCTTCATTATTTTTGTTTGGACCAAGTAAAGCATGCACACGTGTCTTAAGATAATCGATAACTTTTGAAAGGAGTTTAGGCTTAAATGCATCTCTTGTTTCATTAAGAATATCAGAAAAATCCCATTGAAAATTGTATATCTCGTTTAGAAGACGAACATCTTTCACAGGAAGAGCATAAATAGAATCTATAAAAAAAGAATAACTGTAATGAAGATGCCACAATGATCAATGTGAATCATATGAATTTCACTAAAGGTAACCTCCAAAATTAACATTCATTATCAATGCATGTGGTCTTATTGTTACATGTATGGAAATGGAATGTGAGTGACTGCACCAGTGTATAATATGAATAATGATTAAATTTAAATGATTTATTGTTACCGTACAGCACAAAATTTTTGAGAGCTGTAAAATTTTCAAGTCATAAAGATTCACAAAGCTTATTTCCACTAATTATTTCTTACATCAGACAGTGTAATTTAATCTGCGAGATAAATTTTTTTGCAAACCTGCTGTGCTTTCTCCTCCAGTAGATGCTGATAGAGGATGCTCACGGGCTATGTCTTGAGCTAGTGCTGGATCACCTCCTCCTTCTTTAACAGCTACACACACTCTCCTCCAACATGGAGAACCAAAGGACTCATAATTGTAATCCTTCTTTAACCAGTGCTCCAAAACTTTGTGCAGACATGACTCACTACTACTACCACAATCAGCTTCAATGATGCTAATAGTAGCTGGTCTTATGTACAGCGAGTTAGCAAATTGCTTCCAACGTGCAGCAATGGCTTTAACTTTATTATAAATGACATTAAGATCATCAATACCTAGGGATACAAAAAGGACTGTGACAATCATAACCTTATTAACTTACAGAGCACTTTACTGCAAACATTTTCAAAGCTCTGAACCATAGAAGCCATAGTTGTTTGTGCGTCTTTTTTGCAAAAGGAACACTTCCACGCCCACGCACTTGGGTGGGGCTGGATTAATTATCAAAAGGTGTGGCTTCTCAATGATTAGCTAGGTGTCCAGTAGCTTACCGGTATCTCAGTACATCTCTGAGTGTATCTGCAGTTCACAGGCTATGCAGGTAATACAATACAATATAGAATAAATCATCAGCACTTGGTGGCATTCCTTCAAGATGGTCATTTTCTACTGTATTATAATT
>NW_003552817.1:0-1964 GCF_000090795.2 Amphimedon queenslandica | reverse complement strand
TTTATAAAATGATATGAATAATTTTACGAAATTAACTGTTGTGGATACGGAAAATCTGTGAAAACAGTGAAAATTGTACCCTCAAAATTAAGCAGCTATACGGTATTATCTAAATTCATTATCAACAATAATTGGAAACTGAAATACATGCATTAATAAGTTTAAATGGTGCTTTTATAAGTTCTTTAGACACAAGATGATTATATATCTTTCTAGTTTGATTTACATCAATACGACACAACTTCCTAGCATCCATCAGACGTAGCTTCCCTCCACATTTCCTACTCTCAGCAATCATTACTCCTTTACAGTGTAAATATACATCAGTTAATATATGATAGACTGAACATATCTGTATAAAAAGGAAAGAAAAATCAGTGCATGCTTCAATTGTAATTGCTTAAGTTCTAACTTTACACAAACACACACAAAAGGCAGTAACGGACTCAGTACACTTAATGAAATTAGCCTGGAGACAGTAATGTTATTGTTATGTTAATCATTGCATCCCCCACTCACTCATGGAATCAGTGGAATGACACATAAAATCCTCACATTTTTCTCTTCATGATCCAGTTGCTCCACACCGGGTTAGTATGTAATGTTTAATGGAGTTAATGAGTATTTTGTTTTACCAGTACTACACATTGCTTGTTGTCCTTGTAGTTCAGTATTAGTACATGATATAGTAGCACTGCAAAGGAGAAAATGTTATACACAAAGACAATGTCCATTATAATGTAACAATAGAACTTACTTCTGCTGTTCCGTTGAAGCAATTGACTAAATTTTGATGAAGTTAGTATTGCTGCCATGCATTCCAAGCTTACCTTGTTATTCTTTATTATTAAATCAAGTGATGCCTTCATCCTTTCTCTTGTTTTCTCTCTCTTTTCTCTTAACCTTTCATACAGTTCACCACCTGTGACCAGTATAATAACAAGATAAACTGGTTTTGTTCTTTAAACAGATTTCCTTATCAGCTAGTGTTTTGATACCAAGGCAATGATAAGTTTGAAGACACTTGATTCTCTTAATCAACCTCTTTTCATCTATATAAACCACATCTAACTAACACCAGACAGTATCATTAATTTACTCAGAAAACTCTGTATTAGTTTTTCGGTTGTCTCTGCATCAAGAAATCTTGCAAAACGTCTCATTAAAACTCTAACAGACCTAATGTGAATGTAAACAAGAGTAACTTGTAAACAACAAAACAACAATACAAACAAACATGCAAGAAGATGCACTTACTGTTCTTCATTGGACAACAACCTTTCTCTACCTATAATATAGCAGTTAATAAAAGTAATGTGCTGTTTTTTGGTAAGCATCAACAAGGCTTCTACTAATGGCATTATAATGTAATAGTGATGCTTTGATCTGTTCTTTATATTAGTGGAAGGTGCAAACACAGTCTCCATTAAGGAAGTGTCCTTATTTCAGAAATTGTATTGGGACTGCACTGCAACTACCTGTCCTGAATAGTAGTGTACTTAATTAGTGTCACAATAGCAGGTTGTATCTTCACATTTTGCATGGTCTCTATCACATGACAGTCTCTGCCTGTTTACTCATTACCTAATATCCTGTACACATCAATAAGTCCATGCTCCCTAATAACACTGATACATACAAAACATAATTAATCATTAACTACTCCATCAGCTAACCTCTTCCTCTTCTCTCTCTCCTTCAGTATTATCCAGTAACTATCAATCACATTCATCATTAACATATGAAGTGTCTCCTCCTCTTCCTCTCTCTCTTCCTCCCTCTCACTCTCACATCCATTAGCTCCATCAATCATTACTTCCATTAGAATCTTCTCAGCATCATTGTAAGGCTCCTATGAATCAATACTTACAGCTATATACAGGTACTTAAGTTATGCATACTAATAAAAATAATGTGTAGTATACTGAGGTAGTATTAGTTTTGTGTAATAATTATAGCTCCAT
>NW_003552816.1:0-1965 GCF_000090795.2 Amphimedon queenslandica | reverse complement strand
AGAAGGCCAAGCAGCAGCTCAATAGATGCTGCTAAGTCTAGAGCAGCTGAGATCTTCAGTAGTGCTACTACACCACTTCAGCAATCTGACCTGGAAAAGTCATTACAGAAGCAGCTTCGTGAGCAAAAGGAACAGATTGAAAAACTTAAGAAACAACTACAAGTACAAGGTTAGGCTTGCATTGTCATATTCTTTATTTATAACAGTGCCATGTAGCTGTGCCTAGCATACCTACTGTCACGAATAATCTTTGTAACTTTAAGTCTTCATCCCAGACTAATATATACAATGAGGTATCATGACTAATTTTATGTGGTTACTATACACTGTTGTTAGCTTCAATCTCCAGCTCCTATCGATTGTTCTCCCAGTCCCTTACCATCGGAACTCGTACATTTATGGTTTTATGTCATATTTATTGATTTCTATGATAGTCTAGCACCCCAGAACCTAATTATGACATTTCAATTGATCCGTTTGAATCTTCCTATACAGTAAGCAGTATACATTGAATAATTTACTTTTTATTGTATGCAGTCTCCTCATAATACAACATATGGAGTTACTGTTACAGTATGTATATTCATGTTAAACACAAATTGATTTACTTTATAATTTTTACAGCCACCATTAATTTCAAAAGCTCCAAATCCTAAGCGTCTATTAAAAGTTGGCTATTATTTTATTTGCAATAATTATGATTATTTATTAACCTCCTTTAGGTTGCAAAGAATGAGGTACAGTAACAAGTTTCAAAAAAACTTTCGATTTATTTGTGTTTTATTTTTTTGCAGGGTGCTGCTGCTGGTCGTGTTAAAGCAGCTGTATCTGTGAGTTAAATTTGGTCAAACATTGTTATTTATTCATATTTATAGCCATCATTAGTAGAATTAGTACCTGGTTATGGGGTAAGGCTAACCCAGCGGCAGCTAGACGAAGCCATCTCTGAAAGTGGTGGAGCTCCAACTAAGTTAATAAGGAAATTGGTTTCTGTGTTTTTCAGTCGTGAAGAATTAGCAGAGTCTAGTTGCTATGGCCTCAGAAATAATAATGCTTTGGATAAAGATATTTTAGCTGCTTGTATAAGTGAGCTATTTATTGATATTAAAAGAAAATTATTTTATTATTATTATTATAGAATTTGTTCAGGACAGATATGATGTGTCTAAGGCTGTATTAGTAGATGCTGTCAATGATAAATGTTCTGGATGTCGAAGGAAAAAGTAGACCTGCAAAAGAAAACAAGAATTTATTATGATTAATCATTTATTATTATTATTCATTAACAATATTCATTTATTCGTTAACAATATTCATTTATTCATTAACAATATTCATTGGTGGTTAATAGACTATTATTCAAATTAATGAGCAATGTGCGCGCAACGTTAACGTTGTGAAGTACTTGTAACAAGCAAGTGACAAGCTGGAAAACGTGTCAATACCATGGTTTACACAATGAAAAACGGGTTGTCACAACCTTGCCACATGCTTGCAGCAAGGTTGCTTGTAACAACCATGTTACTACCTTGCAACAACCTTGTAATTTCTGTATGGGCGACATACAATATTCATGGCAATGGTAATTTTACTATCTGTAGTACAAAAAAGTTAAATGGGCAAAGTAATTATACAAAACTGAAATGGTAGTAGTCTTGTATGTAGTATATCAAAATGTCACATATACAAAGTACAAAACTTGCCAACTAGATATAGGATTATGTACATTCACATAGGCATTTGTTCAAATACAAGTTTGAATTCTGAGAATGAATGCAACATGCATTACTGGAATTAAAATTTGTACTTGATCAAATCAAGTACAACTGTACATCTTCCTAGAAATTGTACAAGTAAAAATATCAAAATTCCCAAATTTCCCATGTAAATGTCCATCTGCTTACAAATAAATGCATTCTTAAGTCGTAATGATACAATCAACGTCTCGCAGAAACTTTGAGCTGT
>NW_003552815.1:0-1965 GCF_000090795.2 Amphimedon queenslandica | reverse complement strand
ATAGAGTAGTCCACTCAGTAGTGGGAACTTGACCTGTTTCACAACTTCAGCCCCAGCCTTCTTAGCATCATGCTGTAGTGTATGGAGAGAGGTTTAATTAATTGAGTGGGTGTGTCTCGTTAATTATTCATTACTTGTGATACGACTGATGTCATCTTATAAACATCAAGAGTGTACTCCCTAATATGGGCATTAATAACTAGTAATTAACTATTATTACTAATAACTTAATAACTATTATAAACTATTAATTAACTATAAACAAATAACTATTGTTTAATGACTATTAATTAACTATTATTATTATTAACTATTAATTAACTATCAATTAATCATTAGTATAAAATTTATAACTATTGATAACTATTAATTAACCTGCTCAGTTGGTAGTCAGTTCCACGTACAAACTTTAACTTCTCAAGAGGAACACCAATGGACTCCAACATACTCTGTAATTAATAATTAGTATTAATTATCTTTAATTATTGGTGTCTATTAATGGATTCTGTTGTCACCAGGTTATTGTGTTATAGGGTCATTCCATACCAACACTGTCTGTTAGTGGAGGTCTTCAATGAAGTATTAGATCAACAGGCCATGCAGGGACGTACATGCACATTACTTAGATGTACATGAAACAGGATTAATGATCATCAACATTTACTAGATCTAGGGAAAAACTTTGAGAGACCATTCTAACTAAAACTGGGAGACTTAAGGACCCCTAGGGCTAAATATGAGAGTTAGATCAAAAGCTGGCAAATGGTAGATTTCAAGAGACCTAGACCAAATATGAGACACCAAAAGTCTCCTAAACTCCCTCTAGATCTAACAGTACAAATTACATTTGCAAATTAATAATAACTAGAATTAACTACTGGTTAGTGGTGACATATATAGTCGTTAATGAATGGGTGTGGCTCACTTTAATTATAAACTCGTAATACTTGACACGATGGGCCAGCAGTTCCCACGGAGCCTTCAGGTTGTCAAGGTAACCGTGCAGGTCCGCCAAAAGTACCGTCACCTAGCCAATACTCTAATTAAAAGGATTTCAATATTACTCTTACTGCACAGCCGGCCTTTAAGAAATCAGATATTTTAGCAATACAGACGAAATATGCAATGTGGGGTTTACCAGTAGTAGCTGTACCCCAATATATACTGATGTTCCTTTCGGGTAGGATCTTACGTAATGTATCATCACCTAGGACTTCCTGGGGAGAGAGAGAAAGAGAGAGGGGGCCCTAGTTTGAAATAAACTAATTATAATTACTTGCAAGTTTCTGGTGATCAGGTGATGCTTTTCTTCAGCTGTTAGGCTGGAGGGGTCTGTCGGGGACTTGGGAGGATCAGTACTGGTAGCCATTCCACTATACAAACTAATAAATAATAATAAACAAATTCTCTTTGTGTGACTGTGTGTACCTTTTATTGTCTTTTTATTTAATAATAAGAGCCCGCCTCCACGTGGGTGGACAAACTGCGCATGCGCTAGCCTTGCAAAGAGCTAGCCTTGCATATCACCAGTTTTGTCAGCAGCTTTGTCAGCAGCTTTGTCAGCTTTGTCAGCTTTGTCACCAAGCAAACAACTATTACATATTACCCAGCAAGCCTGCATCACCACAGCTGGTGGTCAATTTTTAATTTGCAATTTTGCAATGACAGGGTTGTATTTGGAGGGCTCAGGTCTATGGCATGGATTAATCACGATTTAGGTATTTAAAAACTATGAATATCATTAATAATCATGAACATCATTTTCAATCAGTGGAACTAACTTTATGCTAGGAGTATAATCACTAGGGCTCCTGGCATAACACAATGTATCATAATCAATTATGTATGATACTGTTTTTTTATTTCTGAATCCTGGCTTCACATAAAAGGTGGACACGTATAGTATATACTTCATCATAGTTCATGATTGTTACATTTGGTATTGTGTAAACTGTTACATTCATA
>NW_003552814.1:0-1965 GCF_000090795.2 Amphimedon queenslandica | reverse complement strand
TAACATATATGTTAATTTGCCCGTTTGCATTGCCCTTAAGGTCTGAGCAAGATCTTACATTGCATAAATGAATTATTTAGTGATGTGAAGGTTAATGTGAACTTATTAACTTTTTTTGACTTAATTATCTTGAAATTTTACTTTCTTTATATACTGCCACTATTGTAAAGGCTATCGTGGGTTGTCTACCACTTCCTGTGACGTCATGCAATTTGTAAGATCTTTCAAGATCTTTTATGACTTAATGAGTGATTTTAAGTGTCATGTGATTATGGATTATTCTTCAAGATCATAAACTTATTAGATTTTGTAAGATCTTATTAGATTTCAATTTAACAAGATCATCTTAGTTTCTACAAGGTGTGATATTACAAGATTTAAGTGAGGCATGATCTTACATTTTCTGACATATTCCTTTATTCATAAGATCTATAAAATTCTTACAAGAATTATAGTTATGATAGATCTCACAAGATCTGACAAAACTGTTCAAATCTTATCAAATCTTAAGCAAGAATTTGTAAGAATTTCTGTGTTAAGATTTTACAAGATTACTATCTTATGTTTTCTTGTATAATCATGTGAAATCATGAAAACCTTATAAGATCTTGCTGGGATTTTTACAAGGGATGTGTCCTTTATATAGACTTTATTTTATACAGGGAAGAATGTATTTGGTACACTAGGTACTCTCTATTAAATGGATGCATCTGCTATAGTTTATGACATTTATATATATATCATTCATAATGTAGAATTTAGATATGACAGTCTAGGAGAGAGAGTGAGAGTTAGTGCTCAAGCTGCTTATGAAGATAAGGTTTTAGTCTTGATTTAGTTGATACCTAAACACTGAAATTTATTTGACACAACATTAATTTATTATACACATAATAATTAATGAATAATTCATAAGTTCTGCATCACAATGAGTCACTACATATGTCACTACACATGTGTCATTACACATGTGTATATAATAAAATTTATAAAAGTGACATGTGTGTTCTAAATTTAAGAGAGTAGTAAATTCCAGAGAAATGGGGGATTATTTTTATTTTATCAACTGACCGAACAAGGTCAAAGCGGGAGGATAAGAAATTTGGATTGGCAGAAATATGCATGACCCAAGTATTCTTTATAAGGTAGTGCATGACTAGATCTAATTGATTCAAAATTGACTATTAATTTATGGCATGATAATTATACTTGTGGTATAGTCTTTGTTTACTGATCAGAGTTATACCAAGAGTACATAATATTAGGTACTCTTGGTTACGTGACTGCAATCCTGCCATTACAGCATCTATGATTTATGATCTCTCATAAAGTTTCCATTCTATTCATATTGTTTATTTTATTATTTCCAAATAAATCTGTCAACTTTTATGATTATCATCCTTCATAAGTGAGCCTAGTCATGCGTTTATGTCATGCATATCTGCTGAAATAATTGTAGATGTAGGAGTATATTTCATGAGAAAGATAGTTTCCTAATTAGATTTACATAACCTCTACAACCTCTGTAGTTTACATTAATCAGTAGCTATATGCCTATTGCCTCTGCATTGTGTGGCATTCAAAGCTATGATGCTCTTCACCATTGCTACTGGTCTCCTTTTTATTGCAGCCTTTTCAGGTCTTGGACACTGTGAGGAGTATTATGTCTCATCCACTGAGTGTACTGACGACCTGGAACCATGCCACAGTTTGCTCTTCTATTTCAATGACTCTCAACAATACTTTGTCGATGATTCCGTTTTCTATTTCATGAATGGAACTCACATTCTTGATGAGCATGAGCTACTGGTTATTAGAGATGTGAATAACCTCACTTTGAAAGGACTGGATTACAAGTTGGAGGATGGTTTCAATGAAACTGTAAGGCAGTCAACAGTTGTCATAACATGTCAGGAGTCAAGGAGTGGAATTCTCTTCTTCAATAGTTCACTGGTCAGTCTTATT
>NW_003552813.1:0-1966 GCF_000090795.2 Amphimedon queenslandica | reverse complement strand
ATAGACTGATGCACAGCAAGTAGAAGACCACCACCTCTAGATGCTCTGTCGCATCTGTATAAATGTAGGTAGGACTTCATCATTGACTACAGCAGAGCTTAACCAGGTTTCAGTGACACCAAATGTCATAGTAGATGTGGAAATACATAGGATTGAAATTTATGTAGCTTATTGACTAGGCTACGAGCGTTCTAGACGCAGGCTGAGAAACCATCTGTGGCTAGTCAGGAAGAGGGAACAGAAGCTGGAGATGAGACTGGCTCATTGGAATCGTGGGACAGGAGAGCGGTACCAGGGGAGGCAGTATTGGGTGAGACATTAACAGGAGAAAGAGAACTAGGTGAATCAGTAACAGGCACCACTGGATTGAGTACAGGATTATTAAAACTTTGATCATACACAGAAGTGCTAATCAGCACCCTACCTGCTATGACACCACTTACATAAATACTGGAACCCTTAATCCTTACTGAGTCTCTTCTAATGCCAGACTTATAAGCTTTCGTCTCTCTTGAAGGAGAATATATCATTGTCGTCCTCCGTTGGGGGAGAGGTCAGGGCGAACAAAGTTGGAGGAGGAAAGGTTATGACAGAGAGATACTACATGGGAGACATCAGCAGTCGAGCTAAAGTAGCAAGAATAGGACAAGATGAACGAGAGCCTTGATTGTATCGACTAATGCGTCGACAATCATGTAAAAGATAGGTACATTCTGAGTTAGTGTCCAGGTCATCTATAATAGAAGCAATAGCATTATAGTCTGAATGAAGGTGGACAGCTCTAGGGGTGCCATTAGACTGCTCAGCAACACCACAAAAGAAGAGGTTATATTTACGACCATCATTGATGCTATACCAAGTAGAACAATTATTATCAGGAGTAGAAATGGACTCTCCAGATGACAAGTTACAGTAAGTAGAGGGGAGGGATGTCCCAGTCATTTAATTACAATTGAGTCCTGAATCACAGATTCAGCAGCTACTAACGTTTCTTGCAGCTACTAAAAATACGAGGCAGACTAAAATAAGCTATCATGAACTTCACATAAACAGTCACCAGTGTTCAGGCTCTCTCACAGCCTTTGCCGCCTGCTAGTTCTCAGTATAGTCCTTTGAAGCATCAGTCACATTTAAGTTCTCATTCTCAGCCTGTAGTTCACTTTAGTCATAGATACAGTATACAACTGGGATTGGAAACAGCTTAATTTTTCTAGGTAGAGGCGTGTTATGGATGACGAAATGATGACCTTGCAATGACGTAACATAACTTGTCTTTAAGATGGTGGCCGCAGAAGCTGTGGCAGCCGGCAAATAATGAAAATGCAGCTATGCCTCGAGCTAAGCTGCTTGTCACAAGCTCTTTGACAGCTTTGCTGGATAAATACTCCTGGCAGATGTCAGTCAGAAGCGATGTTGCTGTGATTATCTGCAAGTCGCTGTGATTTTCTGCAAGTCACACTATTAAGTAGCAGCCAATGTCAGTTTTTGAAGATTCTTGCATTGGACTAGTTGCTGCCTTTGAAAAAGAAATAGAGGCTGTTTCAGAGAAGTACAAGTCTAGGAGTACTGTTAGAGTAATCAAAGGTGAATATTTCACATTATGAGGTCATGTGCTGTTTTTGTGCTGAACTTATTGTGGAAGTCTTTGCAGCCATGGTCTAATCCCACTGCAGTCAGCTTAGTGATGCCCCTCCTGACACCACACTTCCTACAGTCACTGTCTCAAGATGTCTTTGAAAGGTGCATTCAAATCTACTTTGAAAATCATATAGTAACATTGCCTCAGGACGCTACCAGCCACGGTCCCAATGATGATGAACATCACATGAATGCTGATGAAGTAAACGTAGCTAGGTACATTGGTCATGTTGTTTAATCATTGATAAGGAAATATGCAAAACAATCTGATGAGCGAAGTTTGCTGTTTGTGGAATGCTTAAAGAAAATGAGTGTTGAGGATGAAGGT
>NW_003552812.1:0-1966 GCF_000090795.2 Amphimedon queenslandica | reverse complement strand
AAGACACTGCTGAAGGAAGTTGATCTGGCAAAGCTTGAGTTAAAGACAACGAGAAGAGTACAACCAGGAGGAGGAGGAGAGGGGAAAAGAGAACTTAGAGGAAAAGGAAGTGATCAATAATAGCTAACTATAAATTAATAATATTGTTATGTACATCTAGCTACGTTAGTATGAAATGAACATTGAATATTAGTATATTAATAATTTATTATGTGAATTTATATTAATTTCTATTGAGACATTGATAATGATCCATGGATGTAGTTCAGTTACACATGCATACTATAGTTAGAGAGCTTGCCTTTTATCATGTGAAATGACCATATTAGTCATAATAATGGTAAATTCTGTAACAACAATAGTAGAGAATCACTCTTGCATGACATTGATAATGATCCATGAATATGATTCAATGATAGTTCAGTTACACATACACCCACTTTTCTTGGTCTCTAACACCCATCCTTTATACTGGTACATGAAGTTGATTTGATCTGCTGCTGCAAAAACTTGTTCCTTTTTTATATAAACTTGTAAAAGTTACTAACTTAGCACTTTACTTTGCAATATACCCTATACTGTATGATGGTGAACATTATTAAGGACATTATATGGTACCAAGATGACTAAAACTATATAGATAGTAGCTATAGTGTGCAACAAAGGAACCTCATCATTGATAACAATAATACCATTAGCATTAGGTTACATATTGTATGTCATCAATCACATGAATGTTATTATAACAGCCCTGGACTTCCTCTAGCTTGTGGTTAGCCAGTCAAGTGAACATTGTGGAAAAGGTTTACTCTTTAAAAGTCCTTTCTTTATTGTGGTGTAAGGGATCACTGAAATAGCTACACCTTAAGTTACCTAATTCTCTCATTGTCCTCCATACTATAGTACAAGATGATTGATGTCTCTCAATGGAGAGCAAGTATTGGACTGTGGAACTACTGTCAAGCTGCCTCCAGTAGACCAGCTAATGGCCGCCACTCTCACTCATTCAAAGCTGCAGTAGACAGCAAGTCAGGCAGTACTACATCAGGAGAGAAGACATCTAAACTACCAGCAGCTCTGTCTCTTATTGTTTCTCTTCTTTTATCTTTATTAAGATATATGAAGCTCAATTTTATTCCTCCAACTGGTAAACAAACTAACAGTATATAATATTATCATACAGTGTATTTACAATAGGTATAATTACTGTTACTGTTATGATCCACTGCCTCCAGTCATTAGTCTTGTGTATAGCTACTATTGGGAGTAGCTCTGACCTGATCTACTATTTGGTTTTACTTCTCCTCCTCCTCTTATCAGGAGATGTTGAACTCAATCCTGGTCCTATAACAGGTAAACATACACTTAATACAACACTCATTAACTGATACACTACTGCAGGTAATCCAAAGGATATATTAAGGACTCATTCTGTTAAACTCACTGATGCTATTACTACTAACCTTTACAGAGTAACTGATGCACTGTATGCTGAAAGGCTGATACCACTGGATACTAAAGAGAATATACAAACAGTAACAGGAATATCTGATTATAGGAAATCAAGTCAATTAGTGTCTGTGATACAGCGACAGTTGGAATCCTCTCTTAATCCAGAGCAGTATCTTATTGATATATGTCATGTATTAATAAACCAACAACATCATACACTAACAGATATTGCTACCTCTATATTACACCAGTTAGGTGAGTGTGTGTGTGTGTACATTATCAGTGATCAATATAGTCATTATATCTCAATACATTAGGTCAGTCTAAACCTGATAATGTCACATCCATTAGTTCAATACCTGATGATGTTCAAGGATATGCTGACAATATGAGACAACACTACAAACACCAACCTATTGTTGCTACAAACTGGCCACCAAGAATTGGAAAAGATTTTTTTGGAAGACTAGCACTAGTAGAAAAACAAGACTCCAGCACACAAGCAGAATCAGCT
>NW_003552811.1:0-1966 GCF_000090795.2 Amphimedon queenslandica | reverse complement strand
ATTTTTTAGTTTATTCATGGTCTGTTTTGTAAACGCCTTTTCTGAAAAACTATGCCATTTGAAGAGGTATCATTTTGTATGTCTACTACGTACATGCCTTTTGTACGATTTGTATACTTTTATAATTATTTTAAGGCTCTGTTTCTTCAATAAAAGTTACTTAATGTTATTGTGATATACCACATTAGAACGATAAAATTATTAGAATATTATTTTTTGATCATCAAATCGGGTATTAATATAAAACCAATGAAGATCAATGGTCTGTTATTTCTTGTACAGACTTTTTTCAGAAGAAATATAGATTTTATGAAGTTTTTTATATTTCTTAATTTTTCCACCATTTTGGTTGCTAAGCGTATCTATGAAAAGCGTCACATCTGGCAAAAAGAGCATAGGCACTTTCTGTTTCATATCCACTTGTATTTATGATCCACCAGAGTCTAGCTCTCCCCCACTGTCCAAAAGTCAAAAAGGGATGGATAGTCTGGCCACGCGAACCTAGCGTTAGCGTAACTTAGCAACGTATGCAGTTGCCCCACAAAGTGAGCAAAATGGAGGAAGTCTTTTGCTTTGCTGATTGTAAATCTAGATGAGTGTCAGAGTGAGCTGTTTTTATAAAAGACCTGCAAAGTTTAAGACCCATTTTATCCAGTGATGTGTAGTTTTTGTCCATTGCAATGAAACAAGGTGTTTAATTGTGCCGTAAATTCTCCTGCTTGAAGTTATTGTCCACCGGATTTTACTTTTGTACCTCTTGCACAACAGATTCATAAGAAATCTGACTTTAAGGTGTGAAACTTGAGGGCAAAGTAAAACATTGTAGTGTTGAAAAGTTATTAGCTAAAAAAAGTCTAAAAAATAGCTTTGTTTTGTACCCTTAAACTCAATCACAATGCATGCTGGAGATCTGAAACTTTATATAGATCTATTAATACAGCATCCATATGCTAAGGGAAATAACGTATAATTGTATTGTGGTGAAGTAATGATTATTCTTATTATCACTATTATTATTATTATTATTATTATTTGCTACTATTAGCACTACCATGACTAATGAATAAATTGTATTGTTATTATTATTAATTATCTGTTCACGCATGCGCATACACATCCTAGTACTTGGTCTCTCTCTGGTGTCCTTCTTCTCCTTGCCTCTTTACCAATTGTTATCTTTATCAATCTAGTGCATTAGCCTTTATCTTTTATCAAAGATCATATTGATGGGAATACGTTCTCACATTGGTGACCCGGAATGTCTTGTGCTCCTTCTCCTGCTCCTGCTGCTATTTCTCCCATAACTCTCAAGATCCCTCCATTCTGGCCGGCGGACCCTGAAATTCGGTTCGCCCAAGTCAAGGCCCAATTTACCACCCGAGGAATAACCAGCCAAAGAACCAAGTTTGATCATATAGTTGCATTGCTTACCCCCGAGTACGCTACAAAAGTCAGAGATCTCATTTTCCACCCTCCTGGTACTGATCCGTATGATTTTCTTAAGAAGGAACTTATTAGACGCACTACGGCTTCAGAGCAAAGGAGATTACGATTATTTACCACTGAGGACTTAGGGGATGGCACACCTTCCCAACTTCTTTCGGCATATGAAGCAAATGCTAGGGGACAAGGCTGATACTGCAGATCCATCATTTTTCCGGGAGTTGTATCAACGTCTTCCTTCCAACGTCAAAATGGTGCTAGCGTCTGTGAAAGAGACTGAAGACCTTGAATCACTTGCAGCTTTAGCGGACAGAGTAAATGAGGTCTCGTTGCCTTCTGTATCCTCCATTGAAAACTGTCAGCTGTCCATAGAGTTGGAGCATTTACGTCCTGAGATCACAGATCTAAAGTCAATATTTAAGTCCCACCGCAACAGTGCCAGCAGTCTCAAAGACAAACTCCAAGTCCTGCTCCATCTACTACAGCAGCTGGTTTGTGCTGGTACCATGCTTGTTTTGCCAAT
>NW_003552810.1:0-1966 GCF_000090795.2 Amphimedon queenslandica | reverse complement strand
ATAACATGGCTGACTTTGATAAAAATGATATCACAGAAATGAACGATCCCAAGTCTGATCTCCACCGTGGCAGAGGAGGTGGTTTGTATGTTTTGATTAATAATGGTGTTGGAGGTTATCTCACTATTAATAAGTGTCTCTTTAAGGAAAACAGAGCACTTTATGGTGGAGGATTATTCATTTCTATAGAGTCAGACATAGCTGCCGGCAATTTTATTCAGATTAAAAATACTAATTTTATTGAAAATAATGCTTCTCATGGAGGTGGTGGTGGTGCTAGCATTTTTCTAAATTCAAATGGAAACAGCATCAAATTTGAGAACACACACTTCAAAAGTAACATAGCAAAAATGGGTGGAGGATTTTCTCTTCATACAACTAAAACACAGACTGTAACAAACCAGCTGTCAGTAAACAATTGCTCCTGGAGTGACAATGTAGCCTATACTGGTAGTGCTGTAGCAATGGTTGCATGGCTCACTTATAGCATAGGATATCCATTACAACCACTATTTAAAAACTGTAATTTTTCTAATAATTCTCGCTCTATCATAGCAGAAACTGACATAAATACAGCATTCACAATGCAGGCTCCAGATTCAATCATTGGTACTTTATATACTGACTCTGTGTCTGTGGCATTCAAAGGTGACAGCATTTTCAAGAACAACAACTCAACTGCTATATATGCTGTCAATGCTGTACTGAATTTTACCACTAACAGCACTGCTTTATTTTATAGAAACTCTGGTGGTAATGGAGGCGGAATTGCACTTATTGGAAGTGCAGCTATAATAGTTGGTAAAAATTCGAGCTTTAATTTCACAGAAAATAATGCTACTGTTCATGGAGGTGCTATATATGCTTTTATCACAAGCCAGCATCATGATCTTATCTCAATTAACTGCTTCGTACGATATTTTAAACAAAGCAATAAGCCAAATGAATGGAATACATCATTCTACTTTTATGATAACAATGCAATGGGAAAAAATGAAACAATTTTTGCAACTACATTAGATTATTGTTCATGGCAAGAAAAAAATAAAACTAGAAGATTTTTCTGTAATGATAAAAGTAAATGGAAATTTGAACCAGACTCCAGCTGCCAAAAGGAAGTGTCAACATTACCAGCAAATATTAAGACTCACATGAATAGGGTCAAAGTGATTCCAGGTATGCTCACTAATATGAATCTCAATGCTACAGATGATACTGGGAAAACAGTCAGCTCATTCATACTAACAGTGACTAGTTCTGGTAATGACAATTATGACACAGTTGAGACTCAGTACATATCAGACAACAGAATAAGTATTCTTAGCAAAAACAAATCTAATCATTCTGCAGTGTTCATTGCACAAAGTGCTTTTCCACGTTCCATTGACATTAAAATTCAACTAGAAATTGAAGAATGTCCACCAGGATATTTCCTTGATGTCGTTTCAAAGAAATGTAAATGCAACCTTGGTCAGTTCAATAACTTGATTCGTTGTTCATCAAACTTCACTGCTTTAATCAAGAAAGGTTACTGGATTGGTAAAACCAAGTACAGTGAAAAACCAGTATTAGGCCCTTGTCGCTTTTGTGAGCCAAGTGACAAACACATTAGAGGTGGGTTTGTCATTCTACCAAGATCATATACAGAAATTGATAAAGTTTTATGTGGCGAAAACAAGAAAGGTACATTGTGTACCAGTTGCAATAAAGAAGAATCCTATGCTCTCACTATTACTGGATATGGCTGTCATGATTGCTCCAAAAGTAGTGCAGAATATGCTTGGGCTCTCTTTATAGTAACTCAATTGTTACCAGTATCAGTAATGTTCTTTATTCTTTACTTCACTAATTTCTCATTGGCTTCTGGTTATCTCAATGGTGCAATTTTTTTTGCTCAAACTATAACCACCTCATTGGATATTAGTGGTAACGGTGAAGTACCATTGGGAAATGCAACAGATGCTTC
>NW_003552809.1:0-1966 GCF_000090795.2 Amphimedon queenslandica | reverse complement strand
CTCAGAGTAGTAATAGATGGTCCTCCTGGTATTGGCAAGACAACACTCTGTCGTAAACTGTTAAATATGTGGTCTAATGGAACATTAGTACACCAACAGTATGACTTGGTACTTTACTGTCCTTTAAAGAATAGCAAGATAGCTAAAGCTACTACACTAGCTGACCTGTTTGAGTATAGACGTTATGAAGTTCCCATGGTAGCTGAATGGTTTGAGAAGAGGAATGGAGAAGGATTACTGATAATCTTTGATGGTTGGGATGAACTAAGTGAACAACTCAGACAGTCTTCATTAGCTGCTAGTGTCATTCATAGAAAGCAGTTAGACCAATGTTCAGTAATTGTTACCTCTCGTAGCTATGCCTCCTCTTCACTTTTGAAAATGGATACTCTCAGTAAACATGTTCAGGTCATTGGGTTTTCTGAGGAAGAAATATCAACAGTAATTATACACACACTTCAAAGAGATACAAAACTAGCACAAGAACTCATTGATAAGAAAAGAGAAGATAATAAAAATAATAAACCTTTCACAACTACTCAAAGCAGTAAGGACTCACAACTAGCAGTGAAACTCATTAATGATCTTGAAGTACGAAATGATGTCCAATCATTGTGTTATGTACCACTAGTCTGTTCCATGGTCATCTTAGTTTATAAGGAAGAAGGACACTTACCAACAACACTCACTCAACTGTATGAGAACTTTATCCTACAAACCATCAGAAGACATGTGGAAATAAAACCAAGACATGACATTGACCCATATACTTTAGGTAGTCTTTCTTCATTACCATCACAATTAGCTAAACCTTTACAAGAGATGTGTCAATTAGCTTATACTAACCTGGCTAATACAACAATGACATTCTCTTCACATCAACTACAGTCACTGAGTGAGGCAGTCAAGGAAGACTATCTTGGATTGATGACATCATTTATGGAATATTCTACAAAGAAGTATCAGTTCCTTCACTTGAGTATACAGGAATTTCTAGCTGCATGGTGGATAGCTAAGCAAGAGAAGAAGACAGAGGAAGTGTTTAAGGATCACTTTGATGATGATCACTTTCGAATGTGTCTGAGGTTTGTGGCAGGTCTAACTCACCTTGAACATGAGAGCTATCAACAGTATTTTAATATACAACAACTTGACTTACAGTGTAAGAGGAAACCGTTGTCTGGATTTGAGACTTGTCATCTCTCCTGCTTCTATCAGAATCCTGAGATTAGACAATTTGATCATATCAGTTCTGATGATTTTGACAAATTTCCTATTCTTCTTTTTCAACTCCTGTATGAATCACAGAACACAAAATTATGTCAAGTATTAGCACAATCCATCAACAACCACTCACTGTGTCTGTATATTGTTAGAGTATCATTATCATTGTTTGACTGGTTGTGTCTCAGTTATTGTATAAACAATTCCAACACAACATGGAATCACTTGCACCTGGACCATGTATCTTCTAACCAGTCACTATCAGTCTTCACTGCTGGACTAACCAATAACTCACTACAGACCCAGTGTAAGAGACTGGAGGTAAGGTTGAATAAACCCACTGATGAATTAATACACAAAATAATACAACCAACACTTCTATACAATATTCAGGAGTGCTACTGTGAATTATCATTAGGTCAATATGTTCCCTGTCTTGTATTGTTGCAGTTCCTCAATCTTCCTCGATTGAAGATACTGCACTTAAAAATGGACTCTCTTACTATACCAACAGCTGACAATACATGCTACTCAGACAAGTGCACTGAACTTGAGAAATGTATAGAAATGAATTTAACACTACAAGAAATAAAGATTGAGAATTATAATGAAGTAACAAGGACCATTATCAGTGTCATTAGAGGAGTAGCAAGAAATAAAACAATAACATCATTAACAATACACGTTGATACTCCTCCACCTGATGGAGTAATAGAGCAGCTACTAAAGGACAACAACACAT
>NW_003552808.1:0-1966 GCF_000090795.2 Amphimedon queenslandica | reverse complement strand
CAAGCTTGATTGATCTTCACCTGTTACATGTAGATTTCTTGCATTAATGTCAACTGTGCAGGTCTTATTATCAGCAAAAGTTATGTATTTATGTAATTGTCAAGTAGTGGAAGTGTAGTTTATGTGTACTCATCTCTCTTTCTCTAAGTTCTCTCCTTTCTCCTATTATCATCTCATTATTTGAAATTTGGCCCCTGTACCATAGTACGCATTCTTGAGCAACTTTAATATAGTCTATAGTATCACTGGGTACTACTGTATAGCGCTTTAATTTTGCGGATTGATAAAAATAAATTTTTCACGGAAATAACTTTTGCGGATTCGCAATGTTAGTGCCATGTCTTTAATGCCAATTGAAATATTAGTGGATCTTTAATTTCGTGGTTTCATGCTAACTATGAAAATAGCAAAAGTTTAGCTCCTCCAAAATAAAGTGCTATATGGTATATATTCTATTTTTAACTCTCTCTGACTCTCTTTTTCTATCATATGCAGATTAGTTCAAATTATAGTGGGACTCTCCCCTGGTCAGGGGTTGGGTCTCAGTATTGTTGGTGGGCGTGGCTCTCCCACTGGGGACGTACCCATTTATGTAAAGAGGATCCTACCTGAGTCAGTGTTACAGAAAGACTCAGAGATAAAGACTGGAGATGAACTGGTAGCAGTTAATGATTTAATAATACATAATGTAACTAAGGACTATGCTACTGAAGCTCTTACTAATGTATAGGGAACAGTGAGACTGCTACTGATACAGGACCTATGAATCAGTGATATGATATCTGGAGACTGGATTCAATGAATCAATCTATTGATTGGTCTCTTTATTTCTTTCTCTTCATTATTTCTTTTACTCTTGTGTTTTATTTCTTTTTTGTCTGTTTCTGTCTTGGTTTTTGTGTTTTTTATTTACTATTAAAAAAATCATAATTATTCATAATCCAACGACTAATGTAATGAGATTCATGCATTCTCTGACTCTGACTGAGCCCGCCTCTGACTGAGTCACGTGATTAGTTTTGCAGCTGCGGATTAGTGCAGAAGAAGTGCAGAGACTAGTTTCAATTCCAAGTTCAAATAATTATGGCAACTCCTTTTGTAAAAAGACCAGAACGACACCAGCCACTAGGTTAGTTACTGTATGTTGAGCCTATCACTCGTGAATTATCCTTTCCATTCTATAGGTATACGTAATCTTTCTGAGATATTTCATTTACTAAAGAGGCATGGTATCAGTTATTTTGATTTTGGTCTTCATCTGGGTCTGTCTCGTCCTACACTTGATGTTATTGAGGCTAATAACAAAAGAAATGTTAATAAATGTCTATCAGAGTGCTTGGAGGTATGGGTGGAACAAGCTGATGATGTAAAGAGTAAAGGTGGTCCAACTTATGATACATTAATGGAAGCATTGAGGATGATGGGGAATAATGCTGTAGCTGATGAGATTGAAAGAGAAAGTAAGGAATAATTACCCACACTTTTGATTAAAAATGACACCTAGCGTCATAATTATTGTAAACCTGCCTTAAGTAAAGCTAGTCTTGAATAGTTCCATAAATGAGTTTATACTGAACAGCACTTCAGTGGAGCTTGTGGCACTTCATCAATACTTCCTCCTGTTTCTTTTTTACTTCTTTATGCATGTATAGACCTCTATATTCCTGTGTGTCTGTGTGGTTTAATATTATAGTTGATGACAAGGTTAATATGTATATAAATTAGTATTTATCAATTTACATAAAATTATTTTTATTTAGTGGGCTTACCTGAAACTCCACCCTCCAGTCCACCTGCTAAGAGATTGACAATGCAACAATTATTAGGTAAATAATTTATGCTAAATAAGCACCTTTTCAATTTAAGGCCTTTCTACACTAGCACTTCTAATGCGCATTGAACTGGTTTGGAACTGGTTCCAGTCATTCCACACCTAATGCGCATTGACTTCAATGCACATTATGAC
>NW_003552807.1:0-1966 GCF_000090795.2 Amphimedon queenslandica | reverse complement strand
TTTTTCCATTTTTAATGTTTTTTTATTTACTTGTTCCCCTTCTTTTTTCTTAAATAAATCATTTACATTTTGTGGTTAAGTTAATTATATTCATGCTGATCACGTGCGCATAAATTAAAATGGCGTCAAACCACAAACCCACGAGGTGTCTGCAGCTGGATTTTGTCTTTAATCTGTTCTCTGTCCTTGCTTCTTTTGAAGAGTCATTTATGGTCCTTGACCCAAGCACAAAAGATTGGTGTAAAATCCAACTTGAGCAGTTTTCTAGTTTAAAAGATTTCAGTGTTGATAGAAGAAGTTGAAAGAAGAAAAAGTCTGAAGAATTTTGCAGAAATTTGAATTTGGGCCTATTCTCCAGAAAAGCTCCCGCTACATTACAGTCCACTTTAAAGGTACCAGGAGAATCGCTCAGTGAAGGAGAGCTCATCTAAGCCATTTATAAGGCTGTAAAACGTAAGATAAAAGAGTTATAAGTGTTTGAAAATCATAAAAACAGCCGCCATCTTGAAAAACCAACCTCAATCCTACATATAGGCTACTGCCTATATAATATAGCAGCTGCTGCTAACATTTCAATGGCGAAAAAGTTTGAACCTGCGCAAAACTTTGTGGGACTAATGCTCCAACTGTAGGGAGTTAGGCAGTTCACTGATTACTTAAAAGCAACCAGCACATGTAGCTACAGCGGAACAGACTATTTTTGGTTGATTATTCTACCGAAAGGAGCAATAAAACCGGAAAATGTACGAGACACCTACGGTGCATGGCCTCGCCCCTATAGCTGCTATGGTGCATGCCCTCACTGCAATAGCTGTTTGATTATCAGCATGAAGAGAGTCTGCTCAACACTAGCTTCCTGCAGTTGCATGCACTTGCTCTTGAATACCTGCAGAGGTAGCAGCACTGCAGCACATACATGCAAGCAGCTCCAGCATGTAGATTGAAAGGTGTGGCATTACATCATCAACTGCAATGATGGGCCTGATGGCAGCAAGAAGACCATGTGGGAAAGAAGCTTAACTTTTTCTTTACTAATCATCAATATATGATAAACTTGCTGACAGAAAGTTGTTGCCTTCATGTATTTGAGATAGTATAGGTACTGTAGTACCTATAGCCCACTAGGTTGTCGCTCCAGCGCTTCACAAAACAAGAACCAGGACAACTGTAACTCTTCACCAAGTAAGATTTAGAGAAATCTGTTCATATCTTTTGAAGGCCATGTTCTAATCTACTGGAAAATGCTACCAGCTATCTCTAGAGTGCCAACACAACGGAGCTTGACTCAAATACTTGATTTTTTCACTTTGAAGCTTCTTGTACCTAGCGCTGATATTTGAGCAACACAAAACAGTTAAGCAAGACTTTTCAAGGTAAAGAAGAAAGATCTAGGAGCTTAGAACACGCTATGCTAAAGTTATAGTTTATTAAAGACAAATTTCGCTTGTACAGAATGAACGAGAGCACTAAAGTGCATACCCTCGCCACAATCTGAGGCTGTGTGTAACAATATTAATGAATTAAGAGAAAAAAATTAGTGAAAGTTTTGAGACAAAAAAGAAGCTTCAGCATGTAAAAACTTAGTGAATGCTTTGAGACAGAGAATTTCTTGTTTTTTAGACAGAGAAGAAGGTCCAGCATGCTTGCTGCACTGCATGCTGCAGCAATGTAAAGGTGTGGCTGCAATGAAGGTGTGGCTCAATCAAGCCATATGCTCCACCCGCACACACAGTAATGGCATGGTGGCACATGGACTCCGTTGAAGTTGGCCTCACATTCATAGCCGCACATTCCGATCCTAGTTTAATTAACATTTTTGCGGTTTCACGGCATTCCTCAGTGAAAATTATGGTGAAACGCGTGGGTAGCTCCTTCGTTACTTCCAAGGTTAACAAATAGCTTCCCTTCTGTTGGCCTTTCTCTCTTTTTGCTCACTATTTGAGTCTCTTTTTTCCCTCTACCTGTA
>NW_003552806.1:0-1967 GCF_000090795.2 Amphimedon queenslandica | reverse complement strand
ATTCTCTTACAGAAGACAATTCGCTAATAAGTGATGTAGCTTGATTTTCTTTGCCCCTTGTTGATTCCAATTGATCCTGACACAATGCCAGATCATCAGCTAACTTAACATGATCAGTTTCCAGCTAAAGGATGGAATGGATACCAGCCCATATCCAGTTTGATTATTGTCAAATTAACTAACTTGCTGATAGCGTGCAGCCTCAATGCGGAGTCCAGCTCTAAACTCTTCTTCAAGATCTCTGTATGCCTTTTGCTGAGTCTGAAGTCTGAGAGAGCAAGGAGATGGTGGACTGTAATGTACAGGAATATAAATCTAGCATTACTTCTCCTTAAGTTGAAGTGCAATTGTTTCGGATCTCATTCTTTCCCTTTCCAGCTCTCTCTGTATCAGTTCTTGTATGCTGTGGCTCTCCAAAGGCTGGAGTCTCTCTAAATCTTTCCTACAGATGATACGCTAATAGGTGTTATGCACATACTGAAATTTCCCTCACTGATGCTCACGCTCTCTAGTGGCCAGTAGATCCTGGAGTTGCTGGAGTTGTAATTCCAGCTTCTTTATAGCTTGTTGCTGGAGAGACACTTCTCTCTCGCTAGCAGCTGCTCTTGTCTCAGCCTCTCTTAAGCTTTCACTCTAATAATATAACTTCATTTACTATAACTATTATTATTATTACAAGGTTTCCCACAGGTTTTGACATAGTGCTCAGTTTCTTGCCAGCTCATGAGGTGTGCTGTTTAGCTACATGTACAGTATTTTGTCAAAAAAGGCTAGGAGAGAATTTTGCATTTTAAAAATTTTTTCTGATGCATATACATGTTCTTATGTTGCGTAGCAAGTTTGAGCTGATTTCGATCGATTTTGGATTTTTTATGAATTTTTAAAGTTGCTCAAAAATCGGGCCAAAGTCCCTGTACTATATAGTACAGGGACTTTGGTCAAATTTCACCAAAAATGAAAAGTAGAGAATTTTTCATTTTTATACTATTTTCTGATGCATATACATGTACTTAAGTTGCGTAGAAAGTTTGAGCTGATTTCGATCGATTTTGGATTTTTTATGAATTTTTTAAGTTACTCAAAAATTGGGCCAAAGTCCCTGTACTATAGTACAGGGACTTTGGTCAAATTTCACCAAAAATGAAAAGTAGAGAATTTTTCATTTTTATAATATTTTCTGATGCATATACATGTACTTAAGTTGCGTAGCAAGTTTGAGCTAATTCCGATCAAAATTGGAATTTTTACAAATTTTTAAAGTTACTCAAAAATCGGGCCAAAGTCCCTGTACTATAGTACAGGGACTTCAGTCAAATTTCGCCAAAAATGACTAGAAAAGAATTCTCCATTTTCATATTTTTTTCTGTTACATATACATGTTCTGATGTTGTATATCTAGTTTGAGCTGATTCCGATCAAAACTGGATTTTTTAATGAATTTTTATAGTTAAAAAAAATTCTCATCAGTGGCTTTATGGGAAACCCTGCTATTATATACAGTGAAATAATGACTCACTGTATCAGTAAAGAGCTGCGATCGTGCTCTCTCAAGTCGTTCAACTTGTTCCTCATAGTCAAAGAGTCTCTTGGACTGATCTTCACATCGTCTCTGTAGTCTTTTAGCATCTGCCATCTCATCTTCTTGTAATGTCTGAAAGAGAAGATAAATGGATGCAAATAAAGTAAATAATCAATAATAATAATAATAATAATAATAATAATAATTACTTTCAGTCTTTTAATTTCAATACTTAATTGTGATGCTTTCTCCTTCTCGTTGATAAGAGCTGATTCCAACTGATTTCTCTTTGTCACTGAAACTTCAAACTTCTTTTGCCAGTCTTCACCTATGTATACCCATAAACAGTATATCCCTGGATATTCTTGCATACTCTGCAATTGCAATCGACGCACGTGCTCTGCTAGTTTAACAGAAGCTTGTTCGGATTTCCACCTTCTCTCCCTCT
>NW_003552805.1:0-1967 GCF_000090795.2 Amphimedon queenslandica | reverse complement strand
TACTCTACTCTGTATAAATCTTTAATCACATGCTTAAAATGAAAATTCTACCTAGACTAATAAAATAAAAATTAATATTTTAGGTAGAAAAAATTACCTACTAGACCTAATAATTAAAATTTACTATTGGTAGTGGTTTCGGTTTGTGTGGTTGTTCTTTTTTGTGTCTATCAATCAATGTCTTCTTTTGATCTTTAAGAGTATCTACCAGGAGAGGAGGAGTAATGAAGATTGCAGCTTTAATCCCAATATATTCAAGTGATGGATGGATGAAGATAGTTTCATATAAATGTTGTACTAGTTCTATCCAGTTAGGTTGAGATGACTTTTCATTAATATCTACACACTCTATCCTCAGTAGTCTGATGGTTGTATGTGACTGTAACATGTCACTAGTAACAGCAGGTAGCACCTGTTCATAAAACAATGGTGTCATTATTTGTTTCTTCTCTTCCCAACCACAGTTACTGTATGACTGATCTGGTTTGAAGTTCACTTTAAGTTCTGTGAGATTGTTCTTTTGAGAGATGACATTAATAAAAGTTCTTATCTCTTCATTCAGTGGAAGTGAAATGGATACACTCAACTGCTGTAGACTGGTGTTGTGTCTGAGACCAGCTGTTAGGAAGGACAGGAATGAACTAGGAATGAGAATGTCACCAAACAATTTATTATTAATCTCAAGGTATTTCAGTGTTTGATTTTGTGTTAGCATGTCTTGTAGACTAGTACCCATACTGCTGGTATATACTCTTTCCTCCTTTATCTCCACACTCAGAGCTTTAAGTGTAGTATTGGTTTGTAGAATAGTAAATAGTTCAATAGCACTCTCAGCTGTGTCTAGTGGTAAAGTAAGTGTATGTAGAATGGGATGAGAGAGAAATAGAAGATGTGGTGGGTATGGATCAGGTAGTATCAGACAGTGTAATCCTTTGATATGTGGAAGGAGTGATGATGTCATCAGTTCACTGCTACTCCATCCTCTTATTATTTCTAGAGCAGTCAGTGGTGTGTTCACCTCTACTTTATTCAGTAATGATGGTAGGAGTTTATCAGGTATGGCCAGTAAAAGAGCTTGTAATGTGTTGTTGTCCTTTAGTAACTGCTCTATTACTCCATCAGGTAGAGGAGGAGCATCATAACTATGATGCACATGTATTGTTAATGATGTTATTGTTTTATTTCTTATTACTCCTCTAATGACACTGATAATGGTACTTGTTATTTCATTCTTTCCACCATACTCAAACTTCATTTCTTGTAGTGTTGAATTCATTTCTATGCATTTCTCAAGTTCAGTGCACTTGTCTGTGTAGTATGTATTGTCAACTGTTGGTATAGTAGGATAGACCATTTTAAAGTCCAATATCTTCAATTGAGGAAGGTTGAGGAACAGCAAAAATACAAGACAGGGAACATATTGACCTAATCCTAATACAAAGTAGCACTCCTGAATATTGTATAGAAGTGATGATTGTAATAATTTGTGCATTAATTCATCAGTGGGTTCATTCAACCATACCTCCAGTCTCTTACACTGGGTCTGTAGTGAGTTATTGGTTAGTCCAGCAGTGAAGACTGATAGTGACTGGTTAGATACATTCCCCAGGTGCAAGTGATTCCATGTTGTGTTGGAATTGTTTATGCAATAACTGAGACACAACCAGTCAAACAATGATAATGATACTCTATCCAGACACAGTGAGTGGTTGTTGATGGATTGTGCTAATACTTGACATAATGTTGTGTTCTGTGATTCATACAGGAGTTGAAGAAGAAGAATGGGAACTTTGTCAAAATCATCAGATCTGATATGACCAGCTCTAATCTCAGGATTCTGATAGAAGTAGGAGAGATGACAAGTCTCAGTTCCAAACAATGGTTTCCTCTTACACTGTAAGTCAAGTTGTTGTTTATTAAAATACTGTTGATAGCTCTCATGTTCAAGGTGAGTTAGACCTGCCACA
>NW_003552804.1:0-1967 GCF_000090795.2 Amphimedon queenslandica | reverse complement strand
TTCAGGTCTCTGTCCGTAAAATGGTTCTGTCTTTCGAAGACCGCGGATGATGGACGGTTGACGGTTTGAGGTCGATAACTTTCTTGTATTATGTATATATCATTGCAAGCTAAAAGTTTGTACGCAAGTTCAACAAGAACATGGCTACCTCACAGCAAAAAAAACCACGTCATTATCTACTGTCAGTCAAAAAATATTACCGTCCCAATATTGATCCGTCCGCCTGATGGTCGTTTACTCTATTTTATTGACGATTCACATTTTGTTCAACGGGCCCATATGATATCTCTATGTATCAGTTGCACCCCTTTGATGACACCATTGTCAGTATGTATTAACATAGATAATGACCTATAATTCTATGGTGCATAATCATGTATTCAGTTGTCATAACATTGACCATAGGCTTTTGAGTCTTCTTTATCATTTATCATTTGCTTTGCCTACTATTTCTATTCTCTGCTTCGTTCCTCTTTGCTTAAAGTGAATGCTACAGGAAAGGCTGCTGCTCCATCTTCTGGTAAATTGGTACGATGACGACAAGTGGGACAAGTAGGGTAGTTGGTCTTATCCAGAGGTAATTCCTCCAGACATGCAGTGCTGACAGAATGAATGCAGACAAGGTAAAGTCTTAGGGTTGGTATAGTGTTCAAGACAGATAGGACAGGTGAGCTGTTCCTACAGTTTGAGGAGACCAGATGAAGATGGTTGGGCTGCCATTTAAACAAACTTTAAACAAGGATCAGGCTGCATGGAAAGCATCAATCTTCACAGGATCAGTGTATGGTAGCTTGAGAGAGTGAGTAATGGAGCTACTTCCTATCTCTGCAGAATTGAGGGAAATTTCAAAAGTTAAGTGATTGCTATAACCCATTTAATGGACACAATGTCTAAGTAAGTAAGCAGTAAATTATCTTTGTGTAAATGCTATAGGGAGGGCCGCTTCTACAATTCTGTATAATTATAGGTTATAGTTTATTCAGAAAAAAAGACATCATATAAAAGAAAGTGTTTCAAATGAAAAAAATAGAATTCAAACACACACACACATGAGACTGTAATTAAAAATAAGCTTCCTAAATGCCACTACAAACTAGAAAATCTATAATAGTAATAATGATTAAAACTCACAACAAAAATACAAAAACATTTAGAATAACTCAACAACTGATTCACGGCTAATACTGAGTCTAACATCAGTAGAACGTGGTACAATTTCTCTCATTTGTTGATCAACAGTTTTATGTGATTCAGTTAAGTCTAAAAGAGGCTCATCATCTTTACCTTGTTTCTTGAATAACTTCTTAATTAGAGCGTCATAACATTTCATGTGTGATAACTGCAGGTAAAGATGATAAACAACAATTAAAGCAAAACTGAAAATAAAAACAGATAAACAAGTATTGTACCAGATCAATATTTTACTCTCGTCAGTAAAGGCTATAGATAAAGAAGCCATGATGCACAAGTTTAATAGGAACCAAAATTCAAACATATTGTTCAGTTTCTTTCTGTACACACCACCAAAAATGAAACTAAGGGAGAGAATAATAGCTGCTACTGCCAATAGCAAGATACGTGATTCATTCTTCAAAAAGGTGACAGTTAAAAGTACTGGTATCCTAGCCACTAGCAGTAGACCAGGCCAGAACCGATACTCATCTTTCATTGGACCACTATAAGCATCAATAATAGGCTTGAAACGACTCCAGCTCTTAAACAGTTTGAAATGTGACAAATACTTCTCAAGTACTGGATGACATAAAAGGAACAGTGTGTATGGTATGACAAAAAAACAGTCACCAATAGGGCAAATCCAAATAGTCCAGCATGCTTCCCTTTAGCATATTCAACATTAGGATCCTCATACCATAAACTAACTGATCTTACTGACTCATTTGTACAGTGAAGAGTTACCTCACGCTTGTGTAGTACAATAACAATAGTACGTACTAGTTTAGTATATG
>NW_003552803.1:0-1968 GCF_000090795.2 Amphimedon queenslandica | reverse complement strand
AGACAAAACTGCAGCAGAAGAAATCAGGAGTCAATTCAGAGATGAAGGTTAGTAAATCTATACTAATCTCGCATAGCCAGACTCCTCCCCTTTAAGGGGAGGAGTCTGGCTACGTGAGACTAAATCTATACAGTCTGGTTGTCTAGCTGTCAAAAATGGTGGTGTTTAGATTATATTATTATTTAGCAGCTAGGCTACATAGCATGGATCAATACGTATGGAATATATAGACCCTATAGGGTGCTAATTTCTGCAAGTAATTACCGTATAGTGGTTTTATTTTGTTGGTATAAATTTTCACGAATCTACCTTCTGCAGCCATTTTTCCTAGTGTGCCACACCTCTTTTGTGGAAATTATTTTCGCGAATTTAATGAAAACGCGAAATTCACGAAATTTATTTCCAATGAAATATAACCCCTATACGGTATTGCATTATGATATCCACCCACACTCATGATTTGGACAGCAATGGAACAAGAGGCTTTTGTGGCTTCCAGAGTTTGCTTGAGTGGCAAACTGGTAATAAATGCCAGTAACGGTCAAGAATAAAGCCCAAAATGTCTCCTGAGAAAAATGCTTCATTGCCCTTGAAGTGACTTGTCCACAAAGGCTGCTTTTGACCTCCTATCTATTGGTTTTGCCATCCAGCAAGATAATTTTGAAATTTTTTCATTAAAAAATGCGGATAGGATACGAAAGATTACAAATAGTGTCTCATATACGGTTGTATATAATTGCTTCTAGAAGTTAGCGCCCTATAGGGTTTATACTTACTTAACTTCGCCCATTATTTTAAGATAACAGTTTGTGACCAATAATGACATTCATGACATAATTTTTGTTACACCTGTTAACATGACATGTATAGTAGCCAAGAAATGGGCAGGACTATAGATCTATAGATAGCAGTATGATATGTGCTAGTGGTGGGCAATTCTGGCATTACAAATAATAGACAACATAAAACAAATAATTAAAAATACCATTACAAATAATATTGAAAGAGGAGATGTTGATATTTACGTCTCCATTCTGGCCTTTTGACTTTGAGTGGTTTTCAATTGTGTGCATGCATACATGGAGTCAGATGTGCATAAGTATCATGCAATATGCATAGGTGTGAATGTGAGGGAAAGTGCTCATTGTCATGATTAGACTGTATGTGTATGTATTCTATAGAACATAATACAGGAGTGGCTATTGATATATTCAAGACTCATCATTCACTCCTCTCTCAGTCTCTCTCTGATCCTGTCAGTGTAGCTACTATGCTTCAAAGAGAGGGTGTCATAACAGGAAAAGTATTGGCTAGTGTAAAATCAGCTAGGTCCTCTGTTCCTAATCAACGTGAAGTCCTGTTAGCTGCCATTAGAGAAGTTATTCAAAACAAGTATAGTTTACTACAAACATTTGCTAGTGTGTTGTGCAAGTTCACTGGTAATGCGAAGCTAGGAACAGCTATACAAAGAGACTATGGTGAGTTAATCTAATGAATTATGAATAATTTTTCCTGATTTAGATAAGCAGATTTCTAATGATGAATTTGTTAATGTTACAATTGAAGAAGAAGGTATAAAATAACAATAATTATTGTGTTATTATAACAAATCTTTAGTTGAAATTCCTGTTCGAAAGAGTAAATCACGAGAATTTAGTTCAATAAGAACTTCACTTGGAAGGATGCTGTATAAAGTGCACAAAGCTATATTGAAGAAGCCTCCATTGATAGAGGACATTAAATTGCTAATTATGTCATGCAATTTTGATTTAAAGGCAAAGCTAAAAAATTGTTCAGACATATCTGATGTATTAGATGTAGTTAAAGGAGAGTGTTCATTGACTGATATTGAACTGTTAGAAACTGTAGTTGAAGAATTTGAAGTCACTGAAGCTAAGGAATACATTGAACAATACAAGACAACACTGGAGGAGTTCTGTAAATCAATTTCAATTGATCTTTGCTTGA
>NW_003552802.1:0-1968 GCF_000090795.2 Amphimedon queenslandica | reverse complement strand
TATGAAATGCATTGAATATGAAATTTTAGAGAAATTTTGGGTAAATTTCACAGTTTGATGACCGTTTGCGAAAATAAAAACGCCTATTTTTAGCCATTATTTACATCCTTAGTGACACAGAATGGTCGCAAAATTTGCCAAATTGAAACCCACCAATCATCAAAAATGTAATATTTCCATGCTACATGGTAAGTTATAGTCACTTACAGGCCCAACTTCATGTAGAGGGCTGCCTCCACAATTACCATTCCTGAAACAGCCACATTGTGTTTCAGCATCAGCAACATGAGCAGTAATTATGAAGAGTACAGCTGCAACAAGGACCATACGCTGGAATGAAGTCATCTTCAGTTTGATAGTAGTAGTATCTTTCTTTATCTCTTTATGATGTACTGATGATATACTGATATCCTTCAGCTACTTATATAGATACTGGCCTAGCGAGGACAATGGTGGCTTTGTTTGAATGTGTACATGTGGTAGGAGCATGTTTTGAATGAGTTTGGACATAAATCAAAATGAAAGTAATTATGGTTTGGACAGAAAGTGGAAGAATTATAGTACTTTAAAGCTGTAGGTTTACGTTTGACAAAATGGAGAAATAAGTGTGTGGGCGGTCTGACCTTTTGACACAAAAACACTTTCAAGTTGACACAAAATTGGCCAATTGAAGTGTATGCTATAGAGAGCGTCCATTAAGAGAGGACAGGATCATATACATGAATGTAGTTATAATGTACGGCAACAGTTTATCTTCATTATTATTATTATTATCATTATTTATTATTTATTATTCTTATTGTCATTTAGTTCTTCTTTAGCATTCACGACAGACTGGCCTCCCATCTCCACCCAATGGAATGCATTCATAAGAATCAAAACCATATTCACAGCACACCTTCCCATCCTACAGGAATAATAAAATACACAATACAGTGTAGGGTATGTCCGCTTATACATGGTAGCCTTTCATATTAGGATAACCGTCACATCTTTCTTCAAAGAAACAGGCACATAGGGTTTTAACAGCATCAGTGACATGAGCAGTAATCATGAAGAGTACAGCTGCAACAAGGACCATACGCTGGAATGAAGTCATCTTCAGTTTGATAGTAGTAGTATCTTTCTTTATCTCTTTATGATGTACTGATGATATACTGATATCCTTCAGCTACTTTTATAGATACTGGCCTAGTCAAGTAGAGCCTGGCTCTTGATCAGGCTCCACCCGACTAATACTGACCTACTTTTTAATTTGTCTAAGTTGTAGTTGGCCTGCAATACTGCCAGTGTAGTGAATGAGTATTGACAGTATCACTATTACACTTCCTTTACTTTATGAGTCATTCATGTACAAGATACTGGCCTAGTAAGAACATGATGAATGTGTACATGTGATAGAAACATGTACTTGTGTCATAGAAAGTCATTTCTAATTTGTCTCTGAGTGTATGAATGTTGTTACTATTAACAGTCTGTGATATTGTTCTAATGTAGTAACTGACTATTGACAGTATCTCACTGTATGCCAATGGACTAATAATGTTTTATTAATAATAAGTGTATAAGTGTAGTATAATGTATGTACATGTACATGTTCATACATTGTGAATTAATATTATACTACTTTATCTCTCTCTCTCTCTGTCTCTCTCTCTCCTCCAGGAGTCAGATATTACATGAGGGGTATTGATGAAGATGGTTTTGCTGCTAATTTTGTTGAGACAGAGCAAATAATAAATTACGAAGGACACACCTCCTCGTTTGTACAGGTACATGTGAACGAGTATTATACATGTACATGTACTTCTTATAGTGTGAAAAATTTTAAATTGGCAATACCCTATCAATATTCAATTTCCAGCTATAAAATATCTCTTTATTGCTGCATTTAGCATCACATTTATTTCTATAATTACATGTAAGTGTAAAACATATCTGTTATGTGTTAATACTTACTTTTATATG
>NW_003552801.1:0-1968 GCF_000090795.2 Amphimedon queenslandica | reverse complement strand
TTTCAGGAAGAGTTGAAGTTTGTGTTAACAATGCCTGGGGCACTGTTTGTTCTCATGGCTGGTCTAGCAATGATGTTAAAGTTGTTTGTAGATATTTAGGAGCACTTGAAATTGGTTAGCGACAAATGAATGGCCTATAAAAGTTAACTTATTGTATATTAATATATAGGTTACAGTTTTAGTGATGTATCTGGTCTTGGCTTTAATCAAGGTCAAGGACCAATTTTTCTAAGATACCTAAATTGTTCAGGACAAGAGAAGTCCTTGACTGATTGTTGTCAAAATTATAGTACAACTGATTTATTTATTGCTTGTTCTCATCACTTCAATGATGCTGCTGTTATATGTGAACGTAAGTGAAGTATTTTTTGTGTTAACTATCAATATTACTGTATAATAGCTCGTTGCAATAATGGTACTATAAGGCTGAAGGGTGGAAATTATACTTATGGAAGAGTGGAGATATGTATTAATGAAATATGGACTACAATATGCAGTGACCACTGGAACTATAAAGATGCTTCTGTTGTATGTAATCAACTTGGATACTCTCCATATGGTACATTATACACTGTATTACAGCATATGAACTTTATTATAGGTGCTATACCTGCTTCTGGATATTATACTGAGACTATATGGCCTATTGGTATAGTTAATCCTAATTGTACTGGTGATGAGGTCAGTATATTTAACTGTTCACATAATCAGACTGGTTCCTGTTCGCCATCTCATGATGCTTCACTTATTTGTCAAAGTAATTGGTCTACAATTTTTAAAACAAAATTCATCATTTTTGTGATTAGATGTGACATTGGAACCAGCTAGTTGTGTATCTGGAGATGTTCGTTTGGTTGGTGGCTCAGCAGAAAATGAAGGAAGACTTGAAGTGTGTATTAATCAATTGTGGGGCACTGTATGCAGTCAGCAATGGGATATTAAAGATACTAGAGTTGCTTGCAAACAATTGGGATACCAGGAATTTGGTAATTAATGAAGTTTGACTTTTGATTTAGAATTAAATTATTATTTTAGCTGGAAAGCAGTTTAGCAGTAGTGAGTATGGTCAAGGTACTGGTCCTGTGTTTCTTGGATACATGTCTTGTACTGGATCAGAAAACTCATTACTTGAATGTGACAGAAATCCATTTGTGGTTGCTAATTCACAATGCTCCAATCATTATTATGACATTGGGTTAAAATGTGAACGTGAGTTACATGTATCTCTCATTACTAGTATAAAGTACATGTATTACTTTATTCTCATAGCTCTCTGTGAGGATGGTTCTATTAGGTTACAAGAAGGAACTTCTTCTACTGGTCGTGTGGAATTGTGTATTAATGGTACTTGGGGAACAGTTTGCAGTGACTTTTGGGATAATAATGATGCTAGTGTAATATGCAGTCAGCTAGGATATTCCCCTTGTGGTCAGTGTGATATTAGATCATAATAGTTAAAAATGCATTTCCAGTTTGTTGACATAGTAATGATGACACTGTGTATAGTGAAGCATGTTTAATTAAGTAAATAGTAACCATATTATAGCAATTTTTATGTAGCAAATTACTTGTTGCAGACTTTGAAATTTAAGAGAGGACATATACATGCAGCTGCATTAGTAGTAGTAACTAAGATGATTAATCAATGAGCTGCTTTATGGTTGATCATAGCTGTAATTGTAGTTCATGGCTTTTAAAAACCTTTTTTATGCTCTATTTAATTTTTCCTGTAAAACTACATCCTATATAACTACATGTATTATTTATCATTACAGGAGCTGTAGCTGCTTCAGGGTTTTTCTATCCATTTTCATTATGGCCATATCATATGATTGATTTGAACTGCTCTGGAACTGAGAATAATTTTTTAAATTGTCCGTATAATAAATTATCTGACAAGTATAATTGCCCAAACACTCATTTTGCATCAATTGTGTGCCAAAGTGAGCTTCCTGATACAATCAATAA
>NW_003552800.1:0-1968 GCF_000090795.2 Amphimedon queenslandica | reverse complement strand
GAGAAGAAGATATACATATATTACCAACAGGTATAGGTCAACTAATGAGAGTGAGTATTGATCTAATGATGTACACTATATAGAGTCTGTTGATGAATTGAATAAGAAGTTAGAGACACAATATGCAATTAGTAGAAGAAAGACAATGGAGATTGAGGACTTAAAGGCTACCATGAGACAAAAAGATGAAAAGATGATTGGTAAGAAACTAACTGGTAATCAGTGGGGAGGCTTTATTTGTGTATCAATGATTATTATTATTAGGAGGATAATCATCATGTGTGTGTCAATTTTTCTTAAGTTATGAAATTCTTGATTTAATTTCTATAGATACTGAGAAGGAGCTAACATCATTGAAGGAACTTTCAGAGACTAGACTACAAGAAATAGAACAACTGAAACTGAAACTTAAAGACAATAACAGCAAGAGTATGTATAATACATTAAATACAACATTAATTTAATATTTATTATATTATAAGGATTACAAGTACTTGTTGAAGAGACATTAGAGACAATTAAAGATGAATCATCTGATGATGACACATCAAGTACATGAACGAATAAATGAATATTTATTATATTAATAATCATACAGGTGTAATGAAACCTGATGATAAATCACTAACAGTAAATTGTGAGTTGCACTATACAAATTTGCTGTTGTATATGCATTGTAATTGTAATGATACAACATAACCCACTGCATTGTCAGTGTGTGTGGGTGTGTGTTAGTCTCCCATAGCCAGACCACACCCTTCGTGTGTATGTATGTATGTCACCAATAGTTTATTATTTTAATAATAAATATTAATTTCAATCAATACTTGCATTAATTGACTAGTTGTGTGTTTATTATTAGTACAAGAGGATGGAGTGATGACATGGAGTCAGTATCATGTATGTCTCAGTAGACCATCAGTAGATCTATGTAAGGAGGTAATCAGTAAACTGAAGGAGAAACATAGGTGCATTTTACTCAACTACCCATCATCTGACAGTATACAGGTCCTAATACCAACTGTATTGGAGAGAGGAACAATAAATGACCTTAATATATACTACTCATTATTATCACGTGATGATGTCCTCTCATTCTCTTCTCAACTATCAACCAACAAATCATTAACAACTCTAACCCTAACTACTGGTTCAATGAGTGATGATGGAGTCATTGCACTAGCACAATCACTACAATATAATAAAACACTTCAATTCTTATATCTTGAATTCAATCCTGGCATCACTTCAGCTTGTGCTCAGTCACTGGCCGAACTTTTACTCACTAACAACACACTTTATGAACTTAATCTCCACCATACTAACATTGATACTGATGGAGTAATGATACTAATGGAATCACTCAAGACCAATAATACACTATGGAAACTCTGGCTAGACAAACAACATGAAGAACCTTGTTCTACTTTACCTTATTATGAGCATATTAGAGACAGATTACATTTTGTGTAAAGATAAGAAAATATATTATAAAATCAGACCCTAACCTTGTCATACTGTATAATATTTATGCTGCTGTAGTTTCTTTGAGTTTTATTTTTACCATTTTCATGTTTCATGTATTAATATTATTGAGCCACGCCCTTTATTTGGAGGCTGGCCACGCCCTGTTTTTCTAATGGCAA
Organism: Amphimedon queenslandica; assembly: GCF_000090795.2. Classification (NCBI taxonomy): domain Eukaryota; kingdom Metazoa; phylum Porifera; class Demospongiae; order Haplosclerida; family Niphatidae; genus Amphimedon; species Amphimedon queenslandica. The sequence continues at coordinate 322 of NW_003552800.1, read as the reverse complement.
CTTCCTCTTTTTCTCCCCTATCATCTGAAGATATCATGTATTTAACAAACATTACCAAGTCCTCTCTGACTCTCTCTGTGATCCTGTCAGTGTAACCAGACTATTGTATGGAGAACTAGTAATAAAAGGACAGATACTAAGCAATGTTGAATCAGCTAGTCCCTCCATCACTACTGAAACAACGGAAGGACTCTGAACTGCTAAAGGGACTGAGAGAGGTCCTTGTTGGTAATGACAACAACCTACAAACATTTGCTAGTGTATTGTGCAAGTTCACTGCTAATGTTAAACTAGGAGAAGCTATACACAAAGATTATGGTGA
>NW_003552799.1:0-1968 GCF_000090795.2 Amphimedon queenslandica | reverse complement strand
TTGGGATCAGTTTGAACAGCTTCTTTGACAGCAGTTAATAGAGCATCATGTTGATTAGGAATAGAGGGACTAGCTGACACCACTCTACTAACTGCTTCTAGCGTTAACATACGCTCATCATAAAGTAACCCAGCAATACCAACAGAATCACAAAGAGACTGAGACAGGACAGTATGACGATTATTAAAAATATTAATAAGAGCATGATGTTCTATGATAGAAAATACAATGATTATAGTTACATACAGTTATGGTTGACTCACTTAACTTCTCAGCTACAGAAGTTTCATTCATAGATCGTAGAGCATCTGACAGTGAGTCCAAGTTGGCTCCTCCTCTACTGTCAACATTATCAGCTCTACCTAACCATTGGGAGAGGCACTCTGTCATACAGCGAGATACATCATGAGGATGATTCTTTTCTATGACATCAAGTGTACTCTTCTTTAGTCCCAGTCTCAGTCCAAGGTCATACCAATTTGCTTTAGGAAAGCCACATCTCTTTAATAAATCAAGAACATCAACAAGATCATCAACACCTACATGTACATTGTACATACAAAATCAAAATGGCGAGTCATACCTAAACAAGTTTGATTAGTGGCCATAGTTCCATTAAAAGAAGCTACCCCAAGGCCAGGGCCTCAGACAAGACTAACAATGAACAACAACGACCTTCTCTTAGTTGAGTTTTTAGGGTGGGGTCAGAAGAGGCGTGGTCTTGTAGTTATAAAAAGGTGGGGCTGGGTCTCCACCAGCGCTGCACACTGGCACAGGTATCAAAACACTAGAATACACCAAAGAAGTGAGTTTATGTTTGTATGATTATATTTTAGCATAATATTATACATTTACATGTAAGCCTACTTATTTTATTATAAATAAAGAAATATTATTATCTTTTATTATCTATAAATAAAAGTCTTATGAAAGAAAATAAGGATAAAATGTAGAACATGAAAATGAACCAGTAAAAGATGCCAGCAGTATGAATACTAGCAGTATGAAGGTTCAGAGTGATGATGATACAAAGAGTAAAGAAACACCCACTGACCGAACCACTGACACTGTTTCACAAGGTGATATGAATGACAGCAAAGAAGAAAAACCATGGTGATTTATTATGGGGGATTTTGGAGCAAGAAAAATGCTCCAAAATCACCCTAAATTTTTACTATTTTGTTGATACATATTGATGTCCTTATGCTGTGTAAGAAGTTTGAGCTGATTCCGACTTTAATTTTTTAAGTTACGGCCATTTTAAGAAAACGTCAAAATTCTGAAAAATACCCAAGGCTATATATAGCCCATGGATTTTTCCTAAAAATGGTTCCAAAATTACTCCAGATTTTTATTAAATTTTCTGATGCATATTGATGTCCTTATGCTGTGTAGCAAGTTTGAGCTTATTCCGACTTTAATTTTTCAAGTTTCCAAAAAATGGCTCCAAAATTACCCCAAATTTTTATTACATTTTATGATGCACATTAATGTCCTTATAAGTTTGAGCTGATTCCAACAAATAAGTTTGAGTTTATGAGCATTAAAAATATTGCCATTGCACAAGTTCATCAATGACATTAGAAAATGTATTAATAATGGCAATAGCACATGCTGTTTTTCAATAATTTTGTGCCAGAACTTCTTTAATATATTGCCATTTGAAGTTTACAAATACATGTAATACTAATGTTAATTCATTGCAGCTCTGATAGATATCAATATTTTTATTTTACATAGAATATGTTTTGAGTTACTACATGTATGTACACTCATTGTTATTATTTCAGAATATTCGTAAGCACAAGTATGAGACAAGGCAGCAGTTTACGGAGCATGTCAATCTAATTGTTAACAATTGCATCACTTATAATGGATTCAACTCTGAATTAACAAAAACTGCCCAAAGGATGTTGGGAATGTCTAACAAAGAAATAAATCAAGTAAGTACTTGAGTGTTATAATGTA
>NW_003552798.1:0-1969 GCF_000090795.2 Amphimedon queenslandica | reverse complement strand
GATACAGTCATACTGGGAGAATTGGATAAAGTAATTACATTTTCTCATACACGCTTTGTAGATGTCACCCTGAGGAATGACATCACTGTGATCAGCATGGTTGGTACAGCCGGTGAAACTGTCAACGTCTCATTCATGAATGCACTGACTGAAGATGTTGCCACTACATCATGTGTTGTTGGTCCTGATGGAACTGCTGCTATGAAAGGGACTCTATACAATACGTTTTCTTGTACATCTGCTTAATATCACTGCTGAATGCCGACTATTATAGACTCAAGCTGTACAATCTGCTGTGTGCTGATATGCCTGGTATATCTGCTGATTTTGCTTCTTGTATTTTTGAAATATTAATATTTTTTTTTCAATTGGGTTTATTTTCAAAATGATTATCACCAATTAAGATTATTATTCGTCCTCAGTTTCAGAAAAATAATTTTAAGAGGTGAAGGGAAGTGATGTTGTTATTGGCATCATTTCCTCATCGCTGATTGCTCTGCGGTATACGCACCCAAGAGTTTTTTTGGCTGAATCAGCAATGCTGCCAAAAATTAATGAATAAAGTTGATATCAGTATTGGTACAGTCCTGACAGGCATAATTGCTGATCATCACTGTTGCTCTGGCCTGAACCAGTATAAAAATTCATCATAATTGTATCATGCCTGATTTCATTATTGTATTGTGACTGAGTGCCAAAAATCTATGATTCAGACTGATATCAGGGCTGATTCAGACTGGAAATCATCTTAAATCAGGTCTCAACTTCTGGTGGTTAGTGTGAAAAATTTTTAGTGCGAAAGCAGCGAAACTCGTAATCAGAAAGAACAGTCACATTTCACATTCACAATGTCTCCTGTAATACTTCTTTTCCTCACTATTGTTTATCTCTCGACATTTATGGGGCAGCCGATTCTCCCGGTGAGCACTCTACCCCCAGGCCCTCCCAGTACATGTCAACCTATAACTGGTGTGGCCATGTGTCTTTATGTGCCATGGGCAGGAAATGCCTCCTTCCCCAGTGTCAAAGGACGTAGGACGGCACAGAGCAAAGCAAACATCGAAGCGAATGTATTTCAACCTCTTGTTACACATAAATGCTCTAACGCCATCGTTCACTTTCTTTGTGCAGTGTACACTCCGGCTTGTGTTGAGGGACCCGAAGGAACTGTCACGCTCAAACCCTGCAGGGATCTCTGTAACCATGTGAAGAATACTTGTGAACCTTTTATGCGGGAGCGGTGGGGATTGAATTGGCCGCCTCACTTTGAGTGCTCTAACTTTCCCGAAAATGAATCCACTGATATTAATAGTCTGTGTTTTGATGTGCCTTTCCATAATGTTACCATACCAATACCACCTGCTACTACATCTTCTAGTACAGTTGTTCAACCTTCATCTAAAAAAAGTTCAGTCATTCAATGACAATGTACATCTGCATGATATCCCTGCTTGAGTGCTGACTATAGAATCAAACTATATATATGTGCTGATGATATATCTCCTGATTTTGCTTTTTGTATTTTGATTTTCGAAATAATAATTATTAATATGAATAATTATGAATTGTTTATATTGGGGATCTAATAAGATGATGAACCAATCAAAATTAATTTCAGCCACGCCTATTTAATAAAATGGCTACTTTGAGTTGTTTTTAGAAAAAAAGTGATAAAAGATAAAATGAATGATAGAATAAGGCCATTATTGTTGTAGTGACTGCTAGTGATGAGGTAAGTTTTATAAGAAATGATTGTATAAATATTATTGCTAGGAGGGTATAGTCTAGCTACGACTTCTTCTTATAATTTATAGCCTCCTCTTTTGAGGAGAGTACCACCTTAGTGGAAGAAAAGATAGATAGAGGATAGAGCAATTTAGAGACAGCAGGTATGGTGGGCCCTTAAGTTTGTAAAATCGGAACTTGAAGTGGTAGATCACAATGAGGGTTGGACGAAATACCAATAATC
>NW_003552797.1:0-1970 GCF_000090795.2 Amphimedon queenslandica | reverse complement strand
ATATTGAAATTATTAATAACACTTGTCTTCCTGAGGAGTGTAGACAAAAGGCTCACTCTTTTATGCTGTTTGGTAACATTTATATTTAGTGCTATATATTTATGCCTGTCTTCTTTGGAATCCAGATAAAATGTAGGAATTTGTAAAAGTAAAGGTATATCACATGGTGATGTGAGCTTGTTATACACTTCTGTAATGCAGTATTTATCAACCAATCCATTGCATAAGTAATGAAGAGAGGAGCGACCACTATAATCAGCTTCTAGTAATACTTTATATCCAAAAATACTTGCCATTTTCATGATGAAACCTGATGAAGCATACTGGCATGCTATATGGAGTGGTGTTGCACCAAAACGATCTCTTTTCTGAAATAATTCACTTTTATGATTATCATTAAGATACTCTAGAAGCTCTACACTATCACTCATAGCACAATAATGTACTATCCCACATCCGTTAAAATCTATGTCATCTTCTGAAAAAATATCAAACTGCTTAAGCTGATCGACTAATGCTACCTGTCCACTCTTACATGCTAATAATGATAAAGTCGATCCTTCTCTATTCACCTGAGACACGTTACACTTCTTCTTTAAAAACATAATCACGAGGTCAACGTGACCACCCAGTGCTGAGTAAAGCAATCCCGTGTTACCAGAGCTATCTGCTATGTCTGGATCAACGTGACATTCATTAACTAGATACTGCGCAATATTGAGATGGCTTCTACATGAGGCCATGTGTAAACTAATAACACCATCATCATCACCTTGTGAAGGATCGCAATGATAAACATCAATGAGGAGACAGAGGACATCAATGTGGCCCGCATATGAAGCAGCTAATGGTGGACTCCATCCATTTTTACCTCTTTCCTGAAGGCCAGTCTTGTCAATCAATCGTTGTACTTCATCTTTTAATCCTCTCCAACATGCTTCATTCAATGGAGTGCTGGTATTCTCATACCAGAGAGGATCATAAATATCTATATAATATATCATAAATAAAGTTAATAATAATTATAATTACCAATAGGAGAATTATGAAGCTTCTTTAATTCATTTTCTGGCAACTATAATTATAAAAGAATTAGCATATAATCATTATTAAATATAGTTATAGCAATTAACAAAATTATTATAAATACAATTAATTAATAACATACTTGCTTCATTTCATTTACATATTCATGACAAGTAATTTTTATGATTCCAATCTCAGCCAATGAATGACATTGTTGATTAGTTAATGGAAAAAGAACAGAATAAAGAAAATCAGGAATGGAATATTTTAATTCCATGCAGCCATCATCAATCGTACAAAAATATAAATTATATTGAGGAACTTCAAGTGCATCAGCGATCAGCTTGTGAAAGAAATATAAATCATTTAATGTGTAGTCGTCTCTGGCAACCTTAGCAATCATTACTTTAGTGCCTGGAACATCAGAAAGACCAAACTCAATTGAGTCTGCAATTTGAACTGCTTGAGTATTGTTATTTTTAAAATAATCTTTTAATTTCTCACGATATGTAGACCACTTCCTCTGTAAATCTCTCTCATCAGTAAAGAAAGTATTGACTAACTTGACGACAAGTTCAAAATTGAACCACGAGACGTATTTCTCTAATGCTTTAAACAACTGCTTCATTGTCTTAATGTGTTCAAACTCCATTTCAATTGAATTGATGATTTGAGTTTTACGAAAACGTGGACTAAATGAAAGTGCAATATAGTCTTGAATAAAATCAACAACTTCTGAGACATCAATAGAATAAAACGATTTTTTAGTAAAATGCATATTATCAAGGTAAACTTCTTGTAGATCTCCTATCATCCGTGTCAAGTTTTTTGGTGAATATTCAGTTGATTTCTTCTTAACGTAAACAACTGAAGACTCAGATTGAGGTGAAGTGGGAACTGGTAGCTCAACAGTTGGAGTAGTTTCTGAAATAAAAAATAAATAC
>NW_003552796.1:0-1970 GCF_000090795.2 Amphimedon queenslandica | reverse complement strand
AAATTTTTGAAAAAAATAATAAACTTGCAAAATTTTTTTGAGAAAATTCATTAAATTTAAAGCTCTCGAAAATTTTACATTATGCATAGTTACATGTACATTACTTTGCTTAAACTCTGCTATTAAACTCTCCGAGAGTGCCTTAAAAGAAAGTACTAAACACTTATCTTGCTTCATCTATATCACATGTAACAGAACATTATACTTTAATAGGTCATTATGAGACAAACTGATACCTTCTTCCCTGATGTATCTCTTCGAAAGTATCTAGGTACATTTACTGCACCAAGTGAGGGATCTTTCTTTATAGCATCTTTAAGCTTTTGCTTTGCTGCAATCTTCATGCCAGGTACCTTCTCAAGCTTGATGGCCACAGCATCTTCACTTTTATATGTGGTAGCTGGTTGAACAAAAGTCAGAACCTGATGGATAAAAATGTAATATTTGTGACCATAATTGACAAAAGGTACCTTATGGCGGGTAGTGAAATTTGTCTTTCTAGCCTAAGAAATCCAACTTCCTGAGCCCCATTTAACATAAAATTACTCCACAGGATGCAAAAAGTTACCATGAAACTTTTAGAAACAATGATTGTCTAACAAAGCACTCACAGGTTGATATTTTCCATTATAACGATCAATTTTAAAATCCGCCATAAGAGCCCTTTTGTCAATTATGGTCACATTTACTAATAAACACATTTTATAAATTTTGAAATGATTCTGATCAAAATTGAATTTCTATGAATCAGTAAAGTTACACAAAAGCGGCTATGGTCCCTGTATGGTCTTCAGTCAAATTTCGTCAAACCTTAATCATATCAAGCTTGTTATCATTGAACTATAACTGTTTATGAACAAAGGTGCATCACATACCTCTTCATTGGATAAATCTTTAATGCACTCAACTAAATGAATCACAGCATCATCAAAGCTCATCGACAAGGTGGAGGAAGATGTAGATGGCTTAATGACAGCTGAGTTACATGCATTCGACTGTAGCTGGTGTACACTGCTTAGCACTCCAGTACACATGTATTCTATCAACTTTTCTGTATAGTGGCTTAATCCAGCCTCTTCTAAGATCTGTTATTGTATATATAAAAGGAATTAAGAATTAAATTTTAGGAAAATAATAATGTAAAATAATAATAATAATAATAATAATAATAATAATGATGATGATGATGATGATGATACTGTATAAATATTGGACTCAGGAGAAATATCATGGGTTGCTTGTGAAAAATGCTGCTTGTGGCTTCATTCATCATGCAGTGGTAGATCTGGTATTGAAGATGATTTTATTTGCAAGAACTGTCAATGATTGTACTAATATTTTTCTGATCGTTTTGTTATAATAATAATTATAGAAATATGATGATAATAATAATAATACTCCCTCTCTTCCTGTTCTTTTTCTTTTCTCTCCCTTTTCTTTCTTTTACTTTCTTTCTTTCCTGTCATTCCTCTCTCTCTTCTTAGTCTTTTAGTTTTGTTACTGTTATTATTAATTCTTAATCTGTTGTTATTACTTTTATTGTTGTTATTTTGTTTTATTCTTGTCTTAGTCTTTTTGGTTTGTTAATAATAATAATAATAACAACAACAACAATAACAATAATAATAATAATAATAATAATAATAATAATAATAATAATAATAACCATCTTTTCCAGAGGCTCTCTATCTCTCTGGCGTGCTAATACCCATATGTGGCTTGGTCGCCTTCCTACCATTCCATCTGTTTTGAATGGCCAGTGCTGATTTTCTTTCTTTCTTCCTTTGTTTTATCTTTTGTCTGATTTGTTTCTCTTATTTTTTGTTTTGTCCTTAGTGTATTTTATTGTGTATGTGTCTGTGTTTTGTGTTGTGTTGTGCTTTGCCTTTCTTTATAATAATCATAATAATAAAAGTAAATAAAAAACATTAAAAATGGAAAAGTAGTAGGATTAAATGTAAAAAAGTAAA
>NW_003552795.1:0-1970 GCF_000090795.2 Amphimedon queenslandica | reverse complement strand
ATTAAGTGATCCTGTAACTGATAAAGCGGCACCAAATTTGAAACATATCTAAAAGAATAACTTGATTTTAATTATTATTACTGGACTATTGGCATTTAGTATGGTACATACAATTACAATCAATATTATGAGTTGTAATTGTACGTAAAATTGTTGGGAACAAACACACAGTTGAGTACAAGTCATGCGTGTATCATTAGATTAATTTAATGATGCGTATATCATTAAATTAATTATTTTAATGATGTGTGTATCATTAGATTAATCTAATGATACATGCATGACTTGTACTCATGATACACTTTTTGTCCACAACAATTTTACTATATAACTGGTTAAACTAGATGAATTATATATCTTTAAATATAATCACTTAGCTAAAAACAAACTTAACACAAAAGACGCACAATAAAGAAGTAAGGTTAAAAGATGAATAAGGTAATGTATGGTAATTGGTAATAGACCAGACCCTTGCTTTGTAGAGGGAGGGACTGGCTATGAGACTAATAAGGAATGAATCTAATGAAGTGGAAATTTTGAACTTATTACAAGTCCTTATATGTAAAGATATTTATTGTTCATAGTATACTCCCACAATCAACTGTATGTTTGTCCCCACAACTTTACCACCAATCACTGAGACTATTATAACTGGTTAAACTAGATAAATTATTTTTTAAAATCATAAAAATTCATATCACTGAGCTAAAAAAAAACCTAAACACAAATTAACAATAAAAATTAGTGTCAATTGGCAATATTCATCAAAGTAGCAGTTAAAATTCCAAACAGCATGAAACTGAGGAATGGAATGAGACCATATCCACTGCTAGTAGGAGAAGTACTAGGAGCAGTTGTACTGCTTGGAGTAGTGGGGTCGGGTGTAGCATTGACAGTGGTTGATGATGATGAAGCAGTAGAAGCACCCACTTGATAAAGTGCAGCTACATGTACATGTATACTTTAAAATAAAACATTTTGATAATAAATTTTTTGTTACCTGCTTCAGGGCAATTCTCAAAGTCGTCCTAAATATTTTTAAAATACAGTATACTATTATACAATGGCAAAGTCGACTTACATAGCATATCTCAAGACATGAAGGACATATAATTGTTCCTGTGTATGTTACACTGTTGTTGACTTGATTAACTGTTAACTAATGGAGAATTGGAACTATATAAATGCTTTCCCTTTTCCCTCGGCCCACAGAACTTAAACATACCACTTCTCCAGCTTGACTGCAATGATATGATTGACCAAGAATGAATATTGTAACGGTACCATTAGAGCATTCATACTATAGCAATACTAAGAAATTGAAATAAACATGATGTAATTAATTACCTGATAGCAGCCAGCTTGAGGGAAAGGAAGTGTTACACTGCTAGAACTCATTCTAGCTACCCATGAAGTGTTGTGTTCAACGCATCTTGACCCTTCCCCATATGTTTCAGCTCTTCGATTACTTAAACCTATAAAATGTCAGTATAAAAAGAATTTGCCTCTGCTACATTAACAATCTCTTTGAAGCCATTTTTTATTTGTACATATATTTACTCCTCCTAATAACATAATACACACTGACCTTACCCTACCTTCCTCCTCATTCCTCTCTATCTCTCCCTCACATGCTTTCAGCCATTCTCCCAAAACAGAATTAATTATGATATTTTTATCTTAAAATAACAACACTTTCCTTCTTGTTGTAATTGTACAAAAACTAACCTGTGCCCCTAGCATGGCTTGCATTAGCACAATGAGTATTAGAAAAAGCCTGTAATAGTATATCAATAATTCAAAACAATCATAATTATAATTAGCTATACTGTATTGAAAGGACAGTAGTCAGCTATAGATCTAGAGCCTCCAAGAGAATTTGCCACAGGTGAATTGGCAAAATTGGCACCAGAATTAAAGTACTACAGCATGCACATAAAGCAGTTAAATAAATACTATAGTTACTAACT
>NW_003552794.1:0-1970 GCF_000090795.2 Amphimedon queenslandica | reverse complement strand
ATATAGCCTGGTTTTCTCATATCGGGTCACATATTTTGGGATCCTAATGCTAGCAAAAAGCTGCTACTGCACTTCATTTGGGATGAAATTTGAGTAGCTATAACTCATCAACAAGATTTAGAGTTTCACACATATTAAATGTATAATCAGTCTTGATCTATTGGGAGAGTCTCATTTACATCCAGAATACTACCGCTATTGCTGGGCATTATCTCATGAGTTAAAAAGCTTGTACTACCTAGAGCTGCTCTCTAAATATCTTGAGACAGTAAAGCAAGACTTTTCCTAACAGAAGAGAAACTCTCACAGATTTAGAGCACTCGATTGTAAAGATACACATTCTCAAAGACAAGAGATAGCACACAAAATGAATGAATGACAGATGGACAAACCAAGTACCTAGTCCTCGCCTACGCAAAACTGGTTGAGGCCAACAAGGACATAGAACATGATATGAAACGTGGTTAGATTAATCAAAATTACGTTTAAAATGTGAAATAAAAATTTGTTTTAAATCTTTCTTAATCAAATTGAGAGACCTGTCCACATTTAATGGAGGGAGGTAGTTCCACAGTCTGAGGAGTCTGATAAATAATGAGAGATGTGAAGTAGAGGATGATACTCGATGATGCAGTTTACCTTGAGCAGAGAAACGAGTGTTTGATACTGAAAAAGAAAAACAGAACATAACATTAAACTTAGGGCAATAAAAATTTAGTGAGGAAATAAAAAACATAATGTCAGTCATCTCCAATTAATATAAAAGTGGAAGTAAAGTGAGTGAAATAAGTCTGTGGTGATAGTTAGAGGTATAATCGTGCAAAATGAACTTTCTAGCCTGGCATTGAAACTGTTCAAAAGCAATGATATCCTTCAGTAGAGACGGGAGCCAAAGAGGAGCACAGTAGGTAAAAATAGAAAGAATAAGAGATAAGTACAACTTTTTTAGTAGCATTAGGGGTGGAGTCAGATGGAAAAGCATATTTAATAAAGTATAGGGTCTAATAGGCTTTCTGGAGAATAGTCCTGACCTGCAAAGACCAGCAGACTCTTAGAGAAAATGATCCCCAAATCTGCAAAAAGTCTGCTGTCAATAACAAAATCTTGGAAAGAATAGTTAAAAGTGATAGGTTGTACCTTCGGTCTGTGGAACCTCACTAGAAAAGTCTTTTTAGTGTTAAAGGTCAATTTGGATTCCTTACTTGAACTAGTGATACAATCAAGATCCTCCTGAAGAAGTTGACTGTCTGCTATAGAGAAAACCGATTTACAGCACTTACTGTCTCTGCAAATAGAGACAGAGAGAAGTGAATGACAGAAAGAGAGATCATTAATATACTATATGAAGAATAAGGGTCCCAGGATACTCCCTTGTTGTACCCCAGACGAGACAGGAAGGAAAATAGAAAGAGTACCATTGACTGAAACACATTGTATTTTATCAAAAAGGTAAGCCTCAATAAGCTTCCAAGTTCGACCATATATGCCAGTATTCCACTTTCTGAAGTAAATTATTGTGACAAACAGTATCAAAAGCCTTTTGTATTTCCAAATATACAACATCAGCTTGACGAAAGGATAGGAGAAAATTAAAATGTAGGAGAAGTTGTTGAAGCGTTGAACACTTACGCACAAAACCAAATTGATTACTGCAGATAACACCAGAAATGCTGGGATATATGTAATCATAAATTAATCTCTCCAGAACCTTAGAAATAATACATAATTATGAGATTGATCTGTAGTTGTTAATTAAAAACTTATCTCTAGAGTTATGAATTGGAGTTATTTATGAACTTTCCATTCCATAGGAAGATAAGACACTGAAAAAACATATAATGAACTGGCTCACACAAAAAGTAGCACAGAATTTCCGCGTATATGCTGGAATTTCGTCTTTACCATGAGCCTTATGAACTGTTAAAGTTGACAATGCTTCAAAAACATCGGAGACAGAGAAGGTAATATCC
>NW_003552793.1:0-1970 GCF_000090795.2 Amphimedon queenslandica | reverse complement strand
TTTTACGTCATCTTGTGATTGATAAACACTGTGATGTTAATGCTAAAGGGAGGATTGGCTATACACCATTACATTATGCATGTAAAAAGGGTCATTTTGAAATTGTTAAAATTTTAACTGATCATCCACAATGTAATACTGAAGCTGAAAGCAACTTGAATTACAGACCACTACACAAAGCGTGTGAATCTGGAAATGTAGACATTGTACGTCATCTTGTGATTGATAAACACTGTGATGTTAATGCTAAAGGGAGGAATGGCTATACACCATTGCATTATGTATGTGAAAAGGGTCATTTTGAAATTGTTAAAATTTTGACTAGTCATCTACAATGTAATACTGAAGCTGAAGACAATTCTCAATACAGACCACTACACAAAGCATGTGAATCTGGAAATGTAGACATTGTACGTCATCTTGTGATTGATAAACACTGTGATGTTAATGCTAAAGGGAGGAATGGCTATACACCATTACATTATGTATGTGAAAAGGGTCATTTTGAAATTATTAAAATTTTGACTAGTCATCTACAATGTAATACTGAAGCTGAAGACAATTCTCAATACAGACCACTACACAAAGCATGTGAATCTGGAAATGTAGACATTGTACGTCATCTTGTGATTGATAAACACTGTGATGTTAATGCTAAAGGGAAATGGAATAACTATATACCATTACATTATGCATGTGAAAAGGGTCATTTTGAAATTGTTAAAATTTTAACTAATCATCCACAATGTAATATTGAAGCTGAAGGCAGTTTTAATGACAGACCACTACACGAAGCATGTAAATCAGGAAATGTAGACATTGTACGTCATCTTGTGATCGACAAACACTGTGATGTTAATGCTAAAGGGAGGAATGGCTATACACCATTACATTATGCATGTGAAAAGGGTCATTTTGAAATTGTTAAAATTCTGACTGATCATCCACAATGTAACATTGAAGCTAAAGATAAGTTTAATAATAGGCCGATACATCTAGCATTGAGGGGTAAAACTTATATGAACATTGTAAATTATCTTGTTAAAGTTAAACATTGTAATACTCAGGGGATAACCACTTATGTTAGGAAGGCTAGTAGTTACCTTCATATTCATCAATCCAGTGGTATAGCATTATTACGTGTTGTTAAGTGTATATTGACAGGTCCTCCTGGTGCTGGTAAGAGTACATTAAAGAAGAGACTCCTCAATCAATCTCTTGATACAGGTCCTTCTCTTAGTACTGGTGTAATTGATGCAGCTGTACAAGTTAATTCATTTCGTAAACTATCACAGCACAATACAGTAATAACTACAGAGTGGAAGGAACAGGAACTTGATGAAGAAGCTATACTGATCACTAAGAAACTATTACCAGCAAACAATACGTCAGATGAAAGTACTAAACCTACTGCATCTCATGAAACATTAGATGAAAGTACTGGTACTCCTCGTCCTACATCATTCAATGAGACAGTAGCTCTAACTTCATCAACTGAAAACAGGCAAGAATCACCAGAAGGAATAGATTTGTCTCCTATTACGAGTCAACAGGGCAATGAAAATGTTTCTACATCTTCACCAGTGTGCATGGAGGCGGCAGCTGACACAGTTGTCATTGATGAGAGTTCAATTATGGAGCATGAAAATATACCCAATTCACCTGCAAAAATAATCAATTGTGAGGAAGAAGAAAGTAGTACTGAAGTACAAAATAACAGCAGTTTAGTAAATGATTGTGTCAAAGGTTTATCAGATTATGTAATGAAGATACCTGTCAGAAAAAGACAAGAATACGAGGAGAAGTTTGAAGAAGCAAAAGATGACAATCACACAATGTTACACATCATTGATACTGGAGGACAACCTGAGTTTCATGAAATATTACCAGCTCTTATAACTGGCCCAGCTATCAATCTACTGGTATTCAAACTAACTGAAGATTTAAGGAGTCGCTATGAAATAATCTAT
>NW_003552792.1:0-1970 GCF_000090795.2 Amphimedon queenslandica | reverse complement strand
TCCCCTGAGTGGATGACCGACCATGTACTCAGCCACACCAGTGTTTTCACCACCTCTATCTCCACGAACACGACTTGGAAGACCACTGTGACGAACAGCAGTAGAAAAGAGGTCTAACACTGTATCAGCTCTATTGTTATCTGCCACCTTTAGGTACATGATTCGATGAGAAAATCCATCAACACAGCCGTGAATAACGAATCTCCACCTACAAAATAATTTAGAATGTACATTTGGCTGGTATGTGTATTTAGTAAAAAATTGCTTGCTCAAAATAAAGCACATCAAAAGTTAAAACTAAACTATTAACATTAAAATTATTTTGCTAAATGAAATAAATCATTTAAAAGTTACCTTATTAATTTGTGGTTACCATCTATGTGCCACAAAGAGAGAGGGGAGGGTACTCTGTATTGCCGTCTGTTAATAACACGGAGGCGTCTCATGATGCACCCTTCTGGATCAATGCGTCTCTGCGCCTCCCGAATTCTTATTTGTTGTACTCTTATGCCACGAGCCAGCAAATGTCCTTGCATTTGGACATTGCCACACAAAGGAAATGCATTCTGAATTGAATACACTATGATATCAAGATCACCATCAGAAATGTCTGAATATTGCATGTGAACAGACAAAGAGAATTCGTTCATCCTTCTGTATACTGTTCTCTGTGACACACCAAGCATATCTGAGATTTGTCGAATGGTGAATCTATTCTCTAACAGATATGAAAGCTGTTCATAACTGATGTCAAATCTTGGTCTACCTAACCTTCCTAACAGGACAGGAGGTTGATCTTGTGACATATTGTTTTGGTTGCTGTCATCTTCAAGTGAAGCAATGATTCTCATTGCACTTGCCAACAATTGTAAAACGTCAGAGCTACCATACGTGTTATTCTCTAATAGTTGTTGGGCGAGTATGTCCCGCTGTACTAACTCAAGAGACAGTTTGTAACAGTCTAAAACGTCTAGAGGAGGTGTCCTTCCATCACTGTATATTTCTAAATCTGTAGCAATTCTGACAAGACTCGAGATTGCCCACGTGGAAGTCATTTTGCACTATGCCACACCCCTTTATTGGGGCGAGCATAAGCGAGCCCCACTCAGGCGAAGTCTCCCTCCCTCCCTCCCTCCCTCCCTCCCCACGGGTGTTTCAAATGAATTATTCTTGGACATTTAGTTTGCGCAGAGAAATTTTGAAATTTTATGGTTGCCATGGTGACATTGTGCATAACAACCTTCTAAATTGATTTTTTACTGTCTTGTGGTGGAGCTACAGGGTCAAAGCGGAGTCTATTTGTTTTAGCAAAACCAGAGCTTCAAGTAGCTCTTTGTTCCATGTTACTACGACTTTCTGGTCAAAAGTTATGGATCATAAAGGGTGGAACTTACACATGAGTCTTTTAGCTAACTGAAGGTTTTCTCTGAAGTAAGGAACTACTCATAAGGTAGCCTTATGTAACCCCTTTTCAAGTAGACTGTTGCTGTACTGCCACGTTTTTGTCTGTTACCATACCAGAGCAAACAGTATAATGGTATGGGGCCACCTGGAGCTAAAGGTATTTTATGGACATGTACTTAAGAGAGGGGCTTTTGCCTTTCTTTTCTTTAATTCAGAGTAAAGAGTGACATTAAGAGGTTGAATGGGTAAATGGGATAGTTTAATAGATTTGACAGCTATATTACATGTACCGTATAGCCGGAAATTTTGGAGGGAGTAAAATTTGGCGAATTGCTAAATTTTGGTTATTGGCGGATTTTAATTTGGCGAATTAGTGGCCACGTGCCATTGAGCATGCGTATAAAGGCTCAAAATGGCGGTTTTTATTTTGGCGAATGAAACTCTATTCGCCAAATTTGCCAAATTTTTGTCCCTCCAAATTTTTGTGCTATACGGTATATAATTCTTCAGTGAGGTTTACTTATTTGAAAGTAAAGAAATCTGGGCTGTTATATACAAAGGTGACT
>NW_003552791.1:0-1970 GCF_000090795.2 Amphimedon queenslandica | reverse complement strand
CCAATGGTTAGTTTGTAATAAAATTTATAAATAAATTGTACTCATCAATATATTAGGAGTGTTGTTAATCAAATATGGTTCAAAAAGTGGAAGAAATACACTGGATTTGATTCAAAGGATCAGGCCCCCGCCGGACGTGCTCATCCTGGACCAATTGATAATGCTGCTATTCTTTCTGAAGGTATACCACTCCAATTTGTGTTTTCAGCAATTGTGAGTATTATAGTTAATCAATACAAGTTTTCTTTCATTGCCCCTCAAAACACAACTAATCAGTTTCATTCAGTTATACATATACCATATAGCTAAAAAATTTGGAATGTTAAAATCTGGCGAATTGACTATAAAAGAGGTTTGGAGGTTAAAATTTTGGCGAAATTTTAACCCTGTGCATGCTTCTGTGGAACCCTATCAAATTGGAGGCTAAAAATGAACCTCAATTTGAAAAAGTTTTACTCCATCAAATTTTCTAGCTATACAGTAGTGTCTATTGTAATGATTATTATGCATGTAGCTACTTACACCACAATAGACTTGCTTTGCAGTTGTTCCTCTGGTGTTTAAATAACTGATTGTTTTGTTAATGCTGCTTTTCAATAGACAATGTACCTCAAAAACTAATTAATCATCTCAAGGAAGGACAGGACTATGCACTACTACCTGAGCCTGCATGGAATCTTTTACTGAGTTGGTATGGACTATCAGTAGGATCAAGACCTATTATTAGGTATAAATTGAATATTATTGTATTAGTATTAATATGTGATTGTTCATTAATTATTAGGAATGTAGTAGAGTATGGACAATATGTTAAGCACTTGAAGGTTGAAGTTTACTTGATTGATTTAAAATTATGTGTACATCCTAACATTAATGATATTAAAACAGGTTCATTTAGTGGAGTAGATACAATCAGTAAGTTATAATTATATATGGTACATGCTGTGAATGCACTGTGTTTATTACAGGTCGTTTAATGACAGTAATAAAGGAACAGTTCAATATTCCTGATACTACTGAATGTAGACTATGGCAACAATACATGATGAACTGTTTCGAATTATTAAACAATCTTCAACAAACAGTAGCAGGTGCTGGTATATATGGAGAACAAGTCAGTTGATTTAATCTAATTATATTATGTCATCATACAAATTGTAATGACCACATAGATGATAATACTGGAAATAAGAAATCCAGACGGTACTTGGCCAAAAAGCAAAAGATAGTACAGAAATTTACTGTACTTTTAGACTTACAGTGCTTTAAATAAATTTTAATTTTTAAATAGCTGTATTGTTTGAATAAGTGTAGCTTTAAATATAATGTTTTTAGTTTTGAATAATATTAATTTATAGCTCTGTTAGTAACATAAGATCTATACAATAAAGTCACATATATAATAACAGTTAGTAGTACAAGTCCATCATCAATCAAACCAATGAGACCAATAGCTGATTCTGGGAGCAGATCAAAAGGAATGAACAAATACAATAGCAACAGTACTAGAACTGCTGAAATATGTAATCTGTGAATACATATTAGACCCATGGACTGAGAATAAGTCTCTCAGCAGGTAGCGTAGTAATGTTGGTATGTCATATATGTAACTCATTAACTATGAGAGAGGGATGAGGGAGGGAGAGGGAGAGAGAGAGAGAGAGAGAGAGAGGAAGGGAGAGAGGGGGAGGGAGGGAGAGAGGGAGGGAGAGAGTGAGAGAGAAAAGGAAAGGGAGAAAGAATAAAGTAAAAATAAAATTTAAATATAGTTTCCTCTTACTGGTCTCCATTCTCCTGACATTCGACTATTATAATCCCTAATCTCATTCGTTAGATCACGATATCTCTCATTAGTCTCCAACTGAGGCAATGTCAATAGAATATTAACCTCTCTCCTACAGACAGGACACCTGCAGGCCCTAGGCCACCTATCAGTCCTCCAGTACATTAATATGCACTGAGCACAAAAC
>NW_003552790.1:0-1970 GCF_000090795.2 Amphimedon queenslandica | reverse complement strand
TAGCATAAAAGTGCTGCACATTACTCAGTAAGATGAATGTGTATTGCTTCAAGTGGAGGTGCCATTGGCATACTTGTCAGTTTACATAAACATTAGCAATGATATTTGACAATATGCAGCCATCTCCCTAGCTTTAGAAACTGCCACAGCCAAGTAACTAAGAAAAATAAAATGCCAAGGTAAGTGGATCATCAATGTCCCTTTCCTTCATATCTTTGAGTCAGTATTTGGAGCAGAACAACCCAGCCCTGATAACTGATATTCATCTTAGGGGAGTTGACAATTTGACGCTATCCTGGTTTATACAATGCACAACCTGTTTTTTTTTATTGAGAAAAGGTTTGTGTTTTTTGCCAGTATTTGTTGCCCTGCGATCACTTGTAAGCTATTGCTTTGTGTTATCATAACATGAGTAAAAGGGTGGGGACAAACTATGACTAAAACAACTGTCATGTGATTTTGATATATCTGTTCACTACTATTAAAATAAGATGGATCCTGTCTCTCCAGAAAGAAGGAGGTTGTTACCCTCTTCTTCACTTGTTAACAATGCAAGTAAAAGGAAGTACAAACCTTTCAACTGCTTCAATAACTACTGTAAGGAATTAAAGTCTCGTTCATTGAATCTAACTTCAATCCTACTACTGATTTATATTCTACCAATAAGAGTTAGCTGTTCATTATTTGAAATCTTTTTCACAAATTTTTCCCGCAACCCATACAACCAATGTGGATCTATTGAATCTGGTAAAATTATAGCATTTCCTGTTGTTGGACTTATGGTAGGAAATTCTATATTTCTTCTTGCCCCTTTCTGTGGTTGGTTATCAGATACTAAGATTGGTAGGGGTAATGCTATTTATCTTGGTCTATGGCTTGGTTGGATAGGCACTCTAATACAGGCCATAGGATGCTGTTTGCAATATCACTCATGTGGTACTACTACTGCTCTGATAGGAAGATATGTGTTTTTTGGTATAGCTTTTGTTTTAATGTTAGTATCACTCTCGCTCATTATCTCTAATATATTACCATATGGTATAGATCAGTTGATGAATGAATCTTCTGTCAAGATAAGAGCATTCATTCACTGGTTCTCACTGTGTTTTTATGGTGGCTTTGCATTATCAGTTATTTCAGATGAACTTGTCATTTCAGTTGTGGCTTTTGCTCTCTTTTCTTTTTCTCTTTGTCTTCATTTTCTTTTTAAGCATCGTTTTGAGCACATACCTATTCCTAATCCTTACAAAATTGTATTTAAGGTATTGAAATTTACTCTCAAAAGTAGTCGCACTAGAAGACAGCATCGTAGTGCATTCACATACTGGGGAGAGGAGCCCAGTAGAATGGATCTTGCTAAGGAGAGGTATGGTGGTTGTTTCTCTCATGAAGAAGTGGAAAATGTAAAGACTTTTCTACGTATTACTGTTGTTTTAGTTACCTTTTCTCCCCTTTTTATTTCCACTGTTACATTTTTAAATAGTTCAATGTTTGCTGCACAATTTAAAGATGGTTATGAAGACTTAAAAGGAAATGCTGAAACTGTGATTTGGGTCCTTGGCAAATTCTCCTCATTTTTTATTATAGTCCCTTTGTTTGAGCTGGTTATTCTACCTCTCTTCCCTAAATTAGAATATTTTATAACTAATCCATTAAAAGGACTTGGTTTGGCTAACATTCTTATTATATTGTCTATTATTAGTTTATTTCTCATTGACTTGATCGGAAGGATTAGTGATGATATTTCTAATATGCCTTGCTTCTTCATATGGGAACCAGTTACTAAAACAATTGATATTTCCTATTGGATACTAGTCATACCATCAGTATTAGCTGGTACATCACATTTTCTCACATGGATATATTCATTTGAGTTCCTATGTAGTCAGTCTCCTTTTGGTATGCATGGAATGGTCATTGGACTGTTCTGGTTTTTGCATGGTATATTCATTGACATTGGAGGAGGCATC
>NW_003552789.1:0-1971 GCF_000090795.2 Amphimedon queenslandica | reverse complement strand
ACATACTGTACATGTTGTAATAGCTACTACAGCTTTGATAGTTATGATACCTTTCACCATGCTTTCACATAATCCCTAATAATTAAAGAAGAGAGAAAAAGCAAAAAATTGGGGTTGGTCTTCTCAATTTTTTTCTATGTTGGTGTTTTCAATTTTTCTCAATTTTTTGTTTTTATTCTCTTGTCTTTATCAGGGATTATGTTGCAGCTTTGAATATTGAGGAACACATTTCACTAAAACAATAATTATCATTAATAATCTACCTCCCTCTCTCACTCATTTTTAAAGGATATTCTACAGAATTGGTCAGATGAAGATGCTCTGCTGATATTATCTAAAGTTGAATCAGTTGCTAAGAGAAATAAGAGTCGTGTTGTGGTTATTGAGAACATGATGCACACTGGACACCAGCAGAAGAGAAGGTAAGAGAGAGAGAGATTGAAGCCAAAGACCCTGTACTATGTATACAGGCCAGGTCTTTGGTTCAATTTTGGAGCAAATTTAGTCAGCTCAAACTTTCTACACAACATAAAAACATGTATATGCATCAGAAAATGTAATAAAATGGAGAATTTTTCATTGAAATTTTAGCTAAAATTTGACCAAAGTTCCTGTACTATAGTACAGGAGCTTTGGCCTGAACACTGGACACTGGAGCCATGCAGAGAGATTAAATGTATTCTTGTCAAAATGATAATTAATTAAGTGAAACATTGTTATAAAGACATTTAACTTTTGTGATGCAAAATTTCAAGATATTTTTAGCTACATTGTATATTCAGTGGTACGCATAGGCGGCTACAGAATCTTGAATTAACCAGGGCTCATTAATTATTTATAAGAATTAGGGGTGTGGTCAATTAATAAAATGACTGAAAGTCCTTATGACAGCTCACAGAAGCCAGTTACCACACTAAAATAACTGTAAAGTGGAGCTGATAGCAAGTATGTATAAACAGTTGTGGCTATAAAAAATGAATTCTAGTGATGATATCACTCCTAATAATAACAAAACACACCTTTTGGGTGTGGTTTTGGTTGAAAACTACCAGGGCAAAGCCCTGGCTTGCCCGGGCCTATAGCCGCCTATGGTGGTACGGATTATTTTTTTAGAAATACACTCCCACCATTGATTGTGTCTTAATGCACTAATGTTTGACCAAAGTTATATGTACATGCTTGAATTTAATTTTGTCTCTCTCCCCCCCTCTCTCTATTTCTATTTCAGTTAAAGTCATTTCTTGATCTCACTATGATGTCATTCAATCCGTCACATTCTCATCTCCGTAAATTGTTCTTTCTTCTTCAATCAACTGGTTTCACAGACCCACAGCTTTACTTCACTCGTACTACCTACAACGTCATTGAAACCTATCCTAAAAGTAATCAGTGATGGGCGGAGTCAGCGGGTTTGGCTTTAAATCATATATACCTTATATGGATACACCTTATATGGATACAATGAAATGTATCATCAATGTATCAATTCTTTGTCTAATTTTTGTGACTATTAAATTACAATAGTTCATTGCCTTCTTTAGAATTCTTAATCTTATTTTCCTGATGCATGTAAAAATCCAATAGTTATAAAAATAAGTTGTTGTGAACTTAGCTTTCTCCAATGACTGCTCCCATGCATTTATGTGGGCCCAGAAATTATCGCAGCTTTCCAGCAAAACACCAATAAGCATATTCCATAGAAAGTGCATGAACAACAAATATCATGCAGTTGTTGCATTATGATGGCTCCTCATTGGCAAATGTATTGTAAAATTAAGAAGGATACAAAAAAATAACTTATAGTAATTCAATGTACATATGTATTATAAGCACACAGGCAAATGCAATGCATAATGAAATGTTAGGAAGTGTGTGTACAGTACATGCATGTATAATTCATTCTTGATAATTTTCACGGGCTCTGTCTGATGATAGAAATTCTTCTATGTCGGCTTTTGCTCTTCCAAGTCC
>NW_003552788.1:0-1971 GCF_000090795.2 Amphimedon queenslandica | reverse complement strand
CAAATTTTTATTACATTTTCTAATACATATTGATGTACTTATGCGATGTAGAAAGTTTGAGCTCATTCCGACTTCAATTTTTAAAGTTACGGCCATTTTAAAAATGAGCCAATTTTTGAAATATACNCAAGGCTATAGCCCATGGTTTTTTCTGAAAAATGGCTCCGAAATCACCCCAAATTTTTATTACATTTTCTAATACATATTGATGTACTTATGCTATGTAAAAAGTTTGAGCTGATTCCGAATAAAATTTTTCGAGTTACAGCCATTTTTAAAAATGAGCCAATTAAAAAAATTTCATTGTTTTATACACAGAGAGGTCCTAGCACTGACATTAAGGTGATCATTAATGAGTTATTGAGTATTAAAAGTCCAAAGGATTATCCAACAGTCCTTTGTATGAGAGCAGTGATAAAGGACAGCACTGAACTAACCAATCCTGATGGACGAGTGTTAAGATCCACTTCACCACTAGTACCAGTAAGAGGAGAATAAAGGAATGATTATAAATTAATATTAATAATACTTTACTGATTATAATAGGAATCAAGCTCTGAAGGTCTCACTAAACTAAGGTATAGTAGTATAGGCTACATCATAAATACATGTACATGTACATGTACATGTACATGTACATGTACATTGTACATATATGTGATTACATGTATACATGTATATTTTATAGTATAAATGTGTACATGTACATGTACTGTTCGTTATTGGCTCAATCAATTGGCCAGTGACCCATAAGGACATGTACATGTACATGTGTAGCAATTAAAATTGATAGTGTTTGTTGTACAGAATATGTTAATATTGTAAGAAAGGCAAAATATCTCACTGTAGCAGCAACACTCATCATCATCTCTCCTCCTCTCTCTCTCCAGGTCCAGTAGATTGAAAGGTGTCCTCCATGAGAGTATCAACAGTCTTGATGATGGACTCAATGCTGATCCACAGTGGACTAGGCTACCAGGCCAGCCCTGTGCTGTACCCAGTAAACTGGACCAGTATCTACTAACTGGCAGTAATGGCTGCTCTGCTTTATCATTCTCTCATTCTGGAAGGTTAGGAATACACTTAAAAGCACTATTATAAATGTACATGCATGATTCATGTACATGTATATGTAACTTAACTTTTATTAATATTTTCATTAGGTTTTTGGCTGCTGGCATTGAAGATAATGGTCAATCTATGATTAAAATATACCAGGTGAGTATCTCTATATACATGTACATGTATTTTTATTTGCTGCATTTACATGTTAATTCATCTCCCCATAGGTCATGAAGTGGGTGCTATTGTGTACCCTACCCAGTGACACTAATATCATTTACAAGCTCTCATGGTCTATTGATGATAATCAACTAGCCTGTGCCTCTGCTAGTGGACTCTGCCAGTATGTACATGCACTTTATTATAATGTCAACCTCTTATTTGTCATGGTATATGTACATGCACACAATTTGTAATTTCTACTTCTAATTTTTATCCTTATTTTATCATGGTAGATGTACATGTATACATGTATGTACATATATTTGTACATGCAATCATGCATAAAAGTATTTAATTTAATCTTTTTTATCTTAATTTCTCTCTCTCTCTCTCCTCCAGTGTATGGTCATTCACTGAGGCTGGTAATGTTGAGACACTACTCCCTCATCCCTCTTATGTCTACTGCTGTGAGTGGATCGGTCCTCCCTCTAAAGACTGGTCTGGTTTCATAGTCACTGGCTGCTATGATGGAGCCATTAGGTGCTGGAAACAACACCAAGTGAGATCTACATATATACATGTACATGTACTGTATATTCTCAATAATAATACATGTATATGTAAATAAATCTTATGTAATAAGTTTATTTACTTATGTAAATAAGTCTTGTGGTTACATATGCATTTGCATACATGTACATAAGCTTCGTAATAATTTATTTTATATTTTATATTTTATTTTAATTT
>NW_003552787.1:0-1971 GCF_000090795.2 Amphimedon queenslandica | reverse complement strand
AATAAACATAAACTAATATTTATTATTGTGATTATGGAGGTACTTATCATTTAATATTGTATGCTACCTGGTTGTACTAGTTCTGATAATTCTCCTTCAAAATCTCCTATAGTCACAGATATTCTAAATTCATACTCTGTACTGCTACCAGTGAGCTCAGTTATTACTTCATGGGTTGAAGTGTTTGATAAATTGACAGAAAAGACATCATCAGTAGATTCATTGTAATAGAGAGTGTAGTGCGATAGTGGTGAGATGTTTGGTATCATCCATGAAACATAAACTGAGCTAGCATTAAGAGGAATTACCATCAAGCCTTTTACTGATGAAACTGTGTGAGAAATAAAGTAAAAAAATAATAAGTGGGAGGGAATGAACAAGAGCTATAGTATTTCTTACTTAAAGGTGTTTTAGCAGTCATTTCTGTCCATTCTCCTGGTCCAATGCTAGTATATACTCTCACTCCAATAGTATAACTAGTATTAGGTGTCAATCCTACTATACTGTAATAAGTGTTAGTAGTGTTAGTTATATTGTATCGACCAGTGCTGGTGGACTCTCTATATCTTATCTCATATACTGTAATGATACCATTAGGCATTGTGGGAGGATTCCATACCATGGACAACGAATATGGACTAAAGTCATTCATCATTAGACCATTAATGGCACTAGGTGCTATATAAAGTAAAACAAATAAATTCATATCCTAATGAATCTGCTTACTTGATTCCAGTGTTTGTTGTGTGACATTATCACTGGGTGGTCCCATTCCAACAGCATTATATGGCATTATACTCACAGTATAGTTAGTGTATGGCATTAATCCTGTGAGATTATACATTCTGTTGTCTTCTCCAGTGATATTAACAGTATAACTAGTGTTTGAAGCAATGTCAGTGTATGTGAGGTAGTATCCAGTGATCAACCCATTCCTTCCATCACAAGGCACTTCATCCCATGAGACAGTCATTGACACTGAACCCACTGATGCAAACTTAACGTTACTAACTGGTGTACTAGGTACTGATTAAAATAAAGAGAATAAGTAACAGAGATAAACCAATTAAAGGGTGAGAAACTTTCTTACCAGTTGAAAGAGTTTGAACAGATACACTTGCTAAAGTATAGTTATCTTTATCATACAGACCAATTAAATCAATAGAACAGTTACTGTAATATGGAGAAATGTTATGTATTACATAAGGTGATGAAACAGATGCTTGAGTAGCAACAGGAGATGATGCTTCACATTGTCGATGACACTCAAATTGAATATTAAAATTGTTTGGTGGGAAAATATCAGGAGGTAGACTCCATGACAAACTGAATGATGTGCTGGTAATATTAGTAGCTATCAGATCGGTAACCTCAGGATTACCTGGAAAATTGAACAATGCAGATTTAATGAAAATTTATAGCTTACCAAGTGATACTATTGCTGATGAATTCTCACTAGGTAGAAAAGCATCAGTATCAACATAAGAAACCACATAAAAAGTATATATATTTCCAAGTGTCAAGATAGTTGTTATATCAAATGATGTATTGGTAGTAGTGTCTATACTAATGGGAGCATTGTTAGAGAGTTGATAGAAGACCTCATAACCAGTAGCTTCTGATACAGTAGACCAGAAGAGTCTTAGATGAGTCAGACCAGTATTCAGTCTTGTAGCGGTTAGACCAGTTGGATCAGATACTGTAAAAGAGTCAATTTATAAAAGAATATATACTGTATAGCTCTGAATTTCAGTGGTCTAAAATTTGCATAGTATTTTAATAATCAAACATTATTATTCACAAATATCCAATTTGTAGTAAAACCACAAAAAATTCTAGACAACACTTAAATTTGGAGCTACTAACCTGATATGTTCAGTGAAGTGGTGCCATTGATTGCCATAAGACTATTAATGCTACCATTAGTGACTCTGTAATTGGACACAGTACACTCGTAGTTACCAGCTTCCC
>NW_003552786.1:0-1971 GCF_000090795.2 Amphimedon queenslandica | reverse complement strand
GCAGCAGCAGGATTTTGCTGTACAAGGATATCCTCAACAGGATTATTCTCAAACTGGTTATCCCCAGCAAGTACCTTATCCACAGCAGCAGCAGCAAGAAGCACTAGTTGGGTATCCACAGCAGGAGCCACAAGGATATGGAAGAACAAACCCTGGTACTGATGAGTCTACTGGCATTCGTGATGAACCACCACCTCCTTATTGAGCTCATTGATGTTATATGTTTTATATTTTTGTACTATTTAGTACATGCTCTTATTTCAATAGTCTACATTTCTTTTATTTTCTGTCAGAATAGGTTAATGCTGATTCTATATGAATAATACTTTTCTGTCTCTTTATATTTCAATTTGAATACCAGCTCCACCCTAAAGTTATATCATTGCTATGAAGTGTGTATAAATATGAGGTTACTGCATCCATAAAATAATGCAGGCTGTACATGATACTATACTTGAAGAATTATAACATGTTGCTGCACTCTCATGGCTCTACTGTTGGCTCTGCTCAGAGACATTTCTTTCTAACTTTACTCCTTATCTGTTTGAGTTTCAGTTTTATCGAAGGTAATGTCAACTGTTTGTAGTATAAAGGAAAATATGTTTACAAGATGAACACTGTGTGTCTTTCAAGCTAAGAATAATATAGGTAGAATATGAAGGCTGCAGATTTTTTGTCATTATGATCAATCAATTCATGTACACACACTGTCACTGAACAGCTCTAGACATGCTTGTAGTTCTTAGAGTTGCATGTAGGAAACGTATACTAGACCTATGCCAGTGAGCAAGACTAATGCTTTCTATGCATCAATGAAAATGTTAACTCTTATGTTGCTTAGATCTCTAGCTACTTTTAATCTATAGACTACCGTATAGCGCTTTAATTTTGCAGAGCTAAAATTTTACTGATTGATAAAAATCAATTTTTTGTGGAAATAGCTTTTGCGGGTTTGCAATATTATAGTGCCACACCATTAATGGCAATTGAAATTTTTACGGATCCATTAAAAAAGCGAAAATAAAGCCCTTTACAGTAATATAATTAGGTTTGTTTGTTATACCTCTAGTATCACAGGATGTTTAGTTCAATGTTGATATTGTATCACTAGATCTAGTATGTGATGTCATTTCCCATACAAAGTCTACTTGTGTCTGATCACAATTTACATAAGTGGATATGACAAAGGTTAAGCAATAGTACTAATTGATTTTATTAGCAAAGCCAAAAGCAAAGCTAAAGTGATATACTAGTATAGTCTTTAGTCTATTAAATAGCATCAAATGCTACCATTGTTTAAAATCTTCCAGTTTACTACACATGCATGTGCAGCTATGGAAGTACTAGATATATAAATAAAACTCTTTCTACAGCTAATTGTGGATTATCAATATTCAATTTATCTTGTTGGAGGGTCCTATTATTGGGAAGGATGTGTTTTAAAAAAATTCTCAGTTGCATTTGATTCCCTGCCTGTAGTCCTGTATCTTTAGCTTGCATATTGTTTGCTATTAATGAATGTACTGGATCATGCTTTCAAGGAAAATCCAGATCAAATATTTGTTAAGACTAGTAACCCAGATATGGTTTCATGTGTATGTTCACACTTTAGGGTCAATAGTGTTGGCGTATATGGTATTGGGTCATCGTCATCAAGCAGTCATTCAAGCTACAGTTACTATAGGAAAGAGAGAGTACTTAAGATTTATACTGATGATGACAATCCAAGAGACAAAGAGGATTGAGTTCATTTAGTGGAAATGTGTGTTTGTGTGGCCCGGCTTGTAGACTGTCTCCCCTCTTCAGCTATTAATAATTATTCATTATTTAATGGTGATTTACATTGTCTTTTAGAGTGTTATTTTTCTTAGTAGTTTTATTATTGTTATTATTACTATTATTATTATTATTATTATTATTATTATTATTATTATTATTATTATTATTATTATTGTGTTCTTGTATAAACTA
>NW_003552784.1:0-1973 GCF_000090795.2 Amphimedon queenslandica | reverse complement strand
TGCCCTGTGAACAAAGATAATGACAATAAAAAATTGTAATATTAAATAATTCCTCACCCTTCTAATGAATCTGACTGGTTGAGACATCGAAGGGCAGAATCAAAATTCTAAAAGTGAAAGAGAGAGAGAGAGAGAGAGAGAAAGGTACATGTAGCAGGATGATAAGGTTCTAGTGATATTCTCACTTCCTCTAGTAAGTAAATTGAGGCAGCAACAATTACAAAAGTATCATTATCAGCATCAACCCCACTGTTCACAGTTTTATCAAGATCCGATACTACCTTCGCTCTAAAAAATATTATAAAAATATAGAATTCTCTACTTTCAATTTCTGGCAAAATTTGGCCAAATTCCCTGTACTATAGTACATGGTTCTTGGCCTGATTTTTGAGCAACTTTAAAAATTCATAAAATTCAAATTTTTAATTGGAATCATTTTAAGTTTTCCACACAATAAAAGCACGTGTATATGTATGTCACAGAAAAATGAATTATTTCCTTGTGATTTGTGTCAGAATATACTGCCAGTATTTATTTTCTCTCTCTACCTTCCTCCTGCTCCGCTAGCATTAAGATATTCAGCTAGCAAACGAACAGCCCTCACTTCAACAGGAGAACTCTTAGTCACCTCGCTAAGAACAACAGCATATTTACGCTACACATAAAAGGGATAGAGAGTGAAAGGGAATAGAAAAGGAAGTGCTACTTGAGCCAAATATGCTCTGTACATTAGTACATCTCTTTCTATTGCCACTGGAGCTGTTGGGGGCTGAAAAAAAAGAATAGTCTATTCATGAAATTACAAATATATACTTTTATTTTTTGTGCTTCGGTTATGCAGTGCTGATAGTCTCCTATGAAGAAAGCATTTCTCACTTCAAAGAGAACATCTCTTTCCCTATTGGCCGCCATTGTTGTTAGTATCCGGAAATGTACTGTAATAGAATCCGCGGACTTAGTCCTTAATCCAACAAGTGGTTTACTATAATTTACACTAAAGTATACGGAAAACACAGTTTTAATTTACTAAAACGATCATTATAAAGATATATTCATTAACAATAGGAAAAAAAAATTGCCAATAATAAACAATAATTGCCAATAATAATAACAATAGATAATAACAATATAGATATCATAAAGTTTATCACAAACACAGCAGGTACTGTATAATAATAATTACAATAATAATATAATAGAGCAGCAGCAGGAGCAGTTTATTAGTGCTATCAGAAACTTAGAGCTAAGACGTGGGGAGCATGTTGCTAAGATTCAGCCTCAATGGCCTGCACATCAGGGAGATATCCTTCCCAGAGACGAATGAGCTAAAAAATAAAATAGCGAGGATTAAAAATGATATAAAAGACACTAAATTTATGCATGTAAATGTATGCTGAAATTGTTATAATATTTAATAAAATGGAAGTTTGTTTCATTAAATTGTGTTTTAGAGGCTCTTACCTCCTCTTGCATGTGCATGAGAGCTTCTAAGTGTTCTAAAAACTTTGCCTTAAATTCCTTAGTACGGACCGTCTACAGCAAAATAAGGATAGAAGTAAAATAGAATAAAGTGGAGAAAGTAGAATAGTTTACTTCAAAACGTTCTACTTCTCTTTTCAAAACTTTTGAGCATTTGTTAAAAGCCTTCTCAGCATCCTTCTCCTTTTGTTCCCACTAAAACAAAAATTACATCAGTTAATAACTATTAATAACTGAACCACACCCACATCTTTTATCTCAGCTTGGACTATCGCGAGCTTGTCAGTTTTTCCTGTTGTTTGCATCTTAGCTTCGGAATCTCTCTTGCTCTGGAGGGTCTTCTGAGCGTTGGTCCAAACACCATAATTCTTCACTCGTTGATTGAACGTCTCCTATTACATGTACATGTATAATTAAATAAAAAATTAATACGAGTAGCTAATTTAATAAATAAATATATTATTAATTTTGTAACACTGTTACTTCATTAGCCA
>NW_003552783.1:0-1973 GCF_000090795.2 Amphimedon queenslandica | reverse complement strand
GGGGCTATCTCCAAAACAGCCGATACCAGGTGGGCACTGACTCAAAGGTGTCTTATTCACTTGTCCTGCACTTTGGTTCCCTGGAGCTATCACATCTCTCAGTAGCTGATTGTGTTCATCCTGATAGTTCTTTCCACGTTGTAACACAACAGGCCACATCATGGAGCTGCCCCTATACTCAAACAGTTAACTAAACCTGATAAATATGCTGTGCTGTAAGTAGACTATACAGGCTGATAAATATGCTGCACTGTTTTATATTTAATCGTTGTGCTTTTTTTGATGCAACATTGTTTTAACTATATTGTTTTTTATATGCCAATCTTTATTTGATGCATGCTGCACGAGTGTAAGCTAAGCTCACTAGTAGTAAAAGTAGACTAGTTTGGGTGTGCAGACTTTTAATTAGACTACTAAAAATGAATCTAGTTAAGATATTGTGGTCACATGAATGCTGAAATCAGTCAATAATGGATAGCCTTCCCATGAAAAGACACTCCAAATATAATGGTTTCAGGACGCCATTCTTCACGAGGTAGATCTATGCCACATGTATCAAACACTGACTCATGTCATAGTTCTGGCTGGGAGGGTAGACTAGATCTAGATCTTTCCAAAAATTGCCTAAAAGTATATATTTTTATATTATTATATTTATTAGATCGAGATCTACATGTCAATTTCTTTATCATAGTTCAGTAAAGACCATCCTTATTTCACTTGCTCTCGTTTTCCTTCTTCTGTGTATTTGGTTCTGGCCCCGGCAGCAAATACAAATTTACAACTACTATAATTCCAGCAAAGGGGGAAATCTCAATAGTCAGGCTCTAGTCACTAATGCTGCACCATTGAAGTTTTACAGCCAAGATGAATCCTTGGTCAACCTTCTAGGAAACCTAACCTTCAAGAATTATGGTATTGTCAGGAGTTCTGATCAGTACGTATGGGAAGAAATTCGCATTTCATACGTGGAGGCACAGAATGTGTCAGGTCCATATTTGGGCTGGGCCGATATAGGGCATGCGAACTATTTGTTCCATGATGTATCAGGTGATCTGACTCACCCTCCATCTGGAATGAGAAGTAGTGTACCGCTAGGAGGTAAGTACAACACTGCACCAAGTAAAGTTGTCTTATAAGTATAATATGCAATATAAAAAGGTGTTAAAGTTCATATTTTACTGCATGTGTGTAAAGTCTGGTTCATAATTATGACACTAGCTCAACATTGAGTCAAAATTCGGGGGGAGATTTGATCTTTTGATGCTCAATTGATGTTGAAATAGACTGGGCGTCTAAAGGCTATCATACACGATGCAACATTGTTGTATGCAACATGTTGCATGTAACATGTTGCACCAAGTTGAACGGTTGTCAACTTCAAGCAACATAATGCATGCAACAAAATAGGGTATCATACACAGTGCAACATATTGTATGCAACAATGTTACATCGTGTATGATAGCCTTAATCCAGCATCAACATTGTGTCATGCTAGCATCAAATTGTGAAACTACCTTAAGCTAATTGATGTTGCATATAGGTATTTCCACTGGCAATATCGAACTTCGTGGTGATGGAACGTTTCATGAATGGAGCATCTTTAATCAGTACCCTGCTGGAGCAGCCAAAATCCAAATCATTGATGATGTCTTCATGGGTATTAGAACAGTTATCCAGGGTCAAGAACCAGTGTCTGTTGTATTACAGACCCAACCCAGTAACCAACAACTACCTGCAGTAGAAGCACTGAAGTACCAGGGTGAGCTGTAAGATAATATACACTGGTTCAGTGACTGAACATGTATTCAACACACATTATCTACAATCAAATTCATGCAGTAATGCTAATTTTATACTTATTCAGGTACTTATCCAGTTTCTAAGTTAAGTGTGATGGACAGACGACTCCCAGTGGATGTATCTGTGTATGCCTATTCTCGTTACAAACACAACGACATGAATCAATCTG
>NW_003552782.1:0-1973 GCF_000090795.2 Amphimedon queenslandica | reverse complement strand
GCTGTTCTTCTAGCCGAAGCCTTTTTTCTTCTAATCGAGCAAAGTTTTCATCTGATTGTTTTTGTGAATCAACAATTTGCTTTACAATATCTTTTAGTGTTTCTTGTAGTATATCAGCCTGACGCTTTCTATTCTTTTTAGTTGATTCCTTAGAATTTGAATTTAAAGATTCTTTGGGACTTAAACCTTGCTTGCAGTCAGAATCAAGTGTTGAAAAAGAATCTCCTTCAGCGCTATCATCAAATAAATGTTCACTTACATTTTCTTGACTGCCACTATCAATAACCACAGCTGGCTCAGTAGAAGGCCTATGTCCCAGTATAGCATCAAGGGACTCATAATAGTCCCAACCAGCTATCAGTTTCTTCTTTCCCTCTTCGCCTGTTTTGTTCACCTTATCTTTAATCTTCTTGTACTCCTGTTTTAGTTTTTTAATCTTCTCTCTACATTGTTCAAACTTTCTTTGATAGCCTTCTTCGTCCATTTTCTTGGATATCTTTTCATAAACATGCTTGTTTCGAGTGCAGCCTTCAAGCTGCTCCTGTATTGCCTCGTCACTCCAAATTTCGATTAATTTAAAAGTCTCTGGCTTAGACCAAGACGCCATTTTCAATTTTTCATGTACACACGTGGCAATAGTTATTAAAATGGTTAGAAATAAAGTGATTTACCCAGGATGCAGTTTACAATCGTTTACACTAGAATAGGAAACCGTGCAAAACTAAGCTGACACGCATATTCCACAGAGGCCAGCACGGTTCTAATAAGCCTGGCATGGCATGAGTTTATACTAAAAACCTTTTCAATCTGAACCAGTTCAACCCAGGATACTAGGCTAGTGTAAACATAGTATAATGCTCAATATTTCAGATATTTTAGTGAATGAAAATCGGA
Organism: Amphimedon queenslandica; assembly: GCF_000090795.2. Taxonomy (NCBI): domain Eukaryota; kingdom Metazoa; phylum Porifera; class Demospongiae; order Haplosclerida; family Niphatidae; genus Amphimedon; species Amphimedon queenslandica. The sequence continues at coordinate 1,079 of NW_003552782.1, read as the reverse complement.
GTGATTTTAAATATTCAATTTCACGAATTGAAACATTTATGGCTGGACGACCACTTGATCTAATAATAAATAAAATAAAATACATAAAATAAAATTAGAATTGACTACATTAACCTTTGCTGAGCAGTAGCCATGATGATAGTAAACAAGCCACACCTAACACCTTTAAATTAAATGTGTGGCTAGCTCAGCCCTTAATTAATAATAATTATTACGTTTATTAGACTATTACTCACACATTAAAATTTTTTCAATCTTTTGCTCATGTTAAAAATAATTAAACACGGCCTTTTATGGTCTAATTTCTAAACATTGCCCAATAAAACTAAATATCTCCTTCTGTAGTTCTTTTTTGTTTTATAGTATAGGCATGATGAGCTAAACATTGCCTCACTAAAAATATACCATCTTTTAACTAAACTAAACAGTCTTCATCATGGTCCATAAACAATGCCCTAGATTTAAATGTCGCCTTTTATAGTTTTAAGTAACTAGAATTTTTTATATTGTGTGCTAAACATCGCCTCATTTGACTCAAGATTCACCTTCTAAAGACTCTTATTTGGTCTAAACATTGCCTTAGATCTATGTCGCCTTTTATAGTTTTAAGTAACTAGAATTTTTTATATTGTGTGCTAAACATCGCCTCATTTGACTCAAGATTCACCTTCTAAAGACTCTTATTTGGTCTAAACATTGCCTTAGATCTAAATATCACCTTCTACAGTTTTAAACATCGCCTCATCTTAAAACTCATTTAAACACGGCCTTCAGTAATATGTAAACCTTGCCCTGAAAGCCCTCAGATCTAAATACCACCCTTTATAGATCAAAATAACACCCTTTATATCTAAATAACACCCCATAAATGTAAATATTGCCCTGTTAACCCTAAATGCAGTCTTCTAGCTCTAAACAATGCCTGTTTTAACAGAATTTTCCTCGGAATTTACTTGCATAGTAATTGCTAAACATCGCCTCCGTGGAATTAAATATCGACTCCCCCTAAAAACCTTAAAAATTGGAATTTTAACACAGACGGCACCCCATAATGCTTGTGGTACTTTTGGAGTCTTCTG
>NW_003552781.1:0-1973 GCF_000090795.2 Amphimedon queenslandica | reverse complement strand
TGTGACTTACAATCTGAAAGATTATGAATAACACAATTTAGTAAAGTATCAAAATGGTATCATAGCAGAAAAGAATGAAATTACTCATTCACATATGTTATGTGACTTACAAGCTAAAAGATGGTGAATAACATAGTTTAGTAAAGCATCACAATGGTATCATAGAAGAAAAATTAAGCATTTAAATATAAATTGACTTACTCTCTGAAAAATTTTGAATTCAATAGTTCCGACAATGGTATTATAAAAAATAGACATAATATTTACATGTGACATGACTTACATGTACTCTCTAAAATATTCACAGTTTAATGAATTATCATAAAAGAAAAGAATATAATTAAACATTTATATGTGATTTGACTTACATCCTGAATAAGTTAATTCCATCATGAAAAAAATTAGAAAAAATTATGAATTCACAGGTAGCAGATTGTGAATAACACAGTTTAGTAAAGTATCACAATGGTATCATAGAAGAAAAAATAAAATTACACATTCACATGTGACATGACTTACATCCTGAAGGATTGTGAATACAACACAGTTTAGTAAAGTACCATAGAAGAAAAGAATAAAATTATACATTCAATTGTGATGTGACTTACATCCTGAAAGATTGTGAATAACACAGTTCAGTAAAGTATTATAGAAGAAAAGAATAAAATTATACAGTCAATTGTGATGTGACTTACATCCTGAAAGATTGTGAATAACACAGTTTAGTAAAGTATCACAATGGTGTCATAGAAGAAAACAATAAATTTATCCATTCAAATGATATGTGACTTACCCACTATAAAGATTGTGAATACCGGTAATGTAATTTAGTAAAGTATAAATTATACACATTTACAGTATCATAAAAAAAGAATAAAATGATACACTCATAAGTATGTAATATGACTCACATCCTGAAAAATTGCAGTTTATAAAGTGTCATAGAGAAAAAATTAAAAATACACATTCACATACAAGTGACATAACTTACAAACAGCTGAAATAATTATCGTGAAAAACACAGTTTAGTAAAGTATCACAAGGGTGTCATAGTAGAAAGAATAAAATAACACATTCACATGTGACATGACTTACTCCCTATAAAATTGTGGATATCACAATGGTATCATAGAAGAAAAGAATAAAATTACACATTCACATGTGACGTGACTTACTCTCTGAAAGATTGGGAATAACACAGTTTAGTAAAGTATCACAATGGTATCATAGAAGAAAAGAATAAAATTACACATTTATATGTGACGTGACTTACTCTCTGAAAGATTGTGAATAACACAGTTTAGTAAAGTATCACAATTGAATCATAGAAGAAAAGAATAAAATTACACATTTATATGTGACGTGACTTACTCTCTGAAAGATTGTGAATAACACAGTTTAGTAAAGTATCACAATAGTGTCATAGAAGAAAAGAATAAATTATACATTCACATGTGACGTGACTTACATCCTGAAAAATTTAGAATAACACAGTTTAGTAAAGTATCACAATGGTAACATAGAAGAAAAGAATAAAATTACACATTCACATGTGACATGACTTACTTCCTGAAAGATTGTGAATAACACAGTTTAGTAAAGTGTCACAAATGGTATATATCATAGAAGAAAAGAATAAAATTACACATTCACATGTGACGTGACTTACTCTCTGAACGATTGCAAATAACACAGTTTAGTAAAGTATCACAATGGTAACATAGAAGAAAAGAATAAATTATACATTCACATGTGACATGACTTACTCTCTGAACGATTGCAAATAACACAGTTTAGTAAAGTATTAAAGTGGTATCATAGAAGGAAAGAATAAAATTACACATTCACATGTGAAATGACTTACAATCTGAAAGATTATGAATAACACAATTTAGTAAAGTATCAAAATGGTATCATAGCAGAAAAGAATGAAATTACTCATTCACATATGTTATGTGACTTACAAGCTAAAA
>NW_003552780.1:0-1973 GCF_000090795.2 Amphimedon queenslandica | reverse complement strand
TCAAGATGCTAGTACTAGATGAAGATCCAATATTGTAAACTGTAGATTAGTGCTGGATGCTTGAGCCTCAATGCTATGATAGCAGTGGAAAGTACTATAGCTGTATCCACATCAGTGACAACCTCCTTGTTAGCTGATGTCCTTCCAAACAGCCATTAGTAAATGATATGGAATGTTCCTGATTGATACACTAGCTCTCACAAGGTACTGAATTAATTCATCATGCATGGTAACAAATGATACTTCGATGTGATTGAAAATACCAAAATAGATTTAAGTTTTCTTGCAAGCAGGTGAAGTGATCCAATGATGACAAACATTGTCCAGAAAAAGCAAGACTGGACACCAGGAGACGTTGCAGTTTTACGCTACGTGAGGACACGTGTACAAACACGAACAAAAACATAATGCACACGTGTACATGCAGACACTAACATATTAAAAACAAGAATATAAAATATGGGCACTGGTACATGTACATACATACAGAACCAGTAAGGGACAACCAATATTATACAAACACACCAATAATAGCTAAACAGTACATGTTGAGAAAATACTTGAATAGTGAGATATCTCCACACTGCAGTTACTTATATAACCTATGACCCTTTACATATACCAAAACCATTTGATGAAAACCAAATTATAGACCTATACCATAATTATTAACCTTCCTATATATAAGTACATTATTTTATCTTAATAGCGTACCATTCCTATACATACAATTTATAACATTATGATCAATCCTTAATATGACACAATGATACCAACACGATACATTGTATTAATTCTGCTATAGCAGTATAATATCTTAATACTATACTATTACCTATGTACAACCATTAATGTTACCTACATCATATATTAACCTTGCTATATAAGTGGGTATGTTCTTATCCTTCATTGCCTACACTGACTTATCACTTATGAACCTTAATATGACACAATAAAACCATATCATGTACCTATACCATACTAACCTCATTGCTATACAAAGTACATTCCTCTCTCAATACCATAAGATTACCTACCTACAACTTATGCTGTATGACCACATAACATAAAACAACTTAACTTAATACTAAATACCATACCATTAACTAATAATCTATTACCATTACTTCCTACCATATTACTGTATATGACCCTTGTCTATTATTATAATCTTAATGTAATAAGAATAATCTTAACAATCTACCACAATGTTCATGTACTAATAATACACAATAATAATAATTATGAAATAACTTGTGTCGGCTATAAAATAACAAACACTCACTACAAAATGCAATGCAGAATTAAAATTTCGCTATAATATTGTGTCAACTTTAAAGCGTCATTTGCATCAAAATGTAAAATCACATGTACATAAATTTGATGTTATGTTAGTTATAAGCCTACAATGAGAGCTATTGACTTATTTTCAAAGGCAAACACTATAAACAAGTGAGTTTAGCATTATTTGGTTACTTCCTGATCGAGCGTTTGTCGAATCAGTAAGAAGAGACAAACCTAAGCTAAAGGAAGAAGCATCAAGCAATGACAGGTATAGGAATGGTACAATATTACTGTGTAGTAGCTAATGTAAAGGGTCACCATTCATCTGTATAAGACAATGTATAAGAGTACAATCTCAAACTCTCAAATTTTGTTTGAAAGAACGGGACTACATGTACACATGCAAAGGGATGTATGATGCATAGTACAACTATTCAGGAGCTCATGTAAAAGGTTTCGCTCCTGATTTATTACTTAGCTGGTATCCATAATGATAGGACGTTTTTTCTTGGACGTTTACTGGGATTGCCTGACACGAAATGCACATGGGAGGATGTCACATGGATAAGGGAGCTGTCTGCTGGTTTCTCTGATGAATTTGATGCCGTCCTCATCCAGCTCTCAAATTGTTTCACTGTCTGGCTCCTGTACAGTACCTTTGGATCATGGCCAGTGATCATGACTGGCCA
>NW_003552779.1:0-1973 GCF_000090795.2 Amphimedon queenslandica | reverse complement strand
TATTTATGTTATTTTTATAGAAATGTCATGCCAAGAGATTCTTGAAGCCAATCCAAAAGCAGTATCTGGAGATTACACTATTGTGTATCCAAATGGCACTGCATATACAGTTTATTGTAAAATGGACACCACAGACTGTGGAGAAGGAGGATGGACAAGGATAGCTTACATCAACATGACTGAACCAGGAGCTACATGTCCTGATGGATTTGTGACTAAAGACTATAATAACATTGATCACAGTTTATGTGGGATTAATTTCAGTAGTGGAGGATGTCAATCAGTACTCTTCTCTACTAATGGTTTGAATTATTCTAAAGTATGTGGGCAGATTAGAGGATATCAATATGCCTCACCAGATGCATTTTATGGCTCTATATCAGTTGGTCTTGATAGCCGTTATGTCTGTGGTTACTCTATTACACGTGGAAACCCTCGCCAACATATATGGACATACGCTGGTGGTATTAATCAAAACAACCTAAACAATTATGACTGTCCATGTAATACTGGTTTTACTCATAACCTCCCACCATCTTATGTTGGCAATGATTATTATTGTGAGTCAGGATTACCAGTTGGACAGACCCATAGCCCTGTACTTTATTCCAATGATCCATTGTGGGATGGTCAACAGTGTCTTGGATTAGAGGGCCCTTGTTGTACTAATAATCCTAACCTTCCTTGGTTTAATAAAGCACTGAATGGAGTTAGTAACACTAACTACATTGAAGTAAGGTCCTGTACTTTGTATGGCTCTACTAATGAAGACACTCCTCTTGATATATTGGAATTATATATTAAGTAGATACTAGCAGTCATGTACAGTACATGTACATGTACTTCTGAGAACTCTCTCCCTCTTTGTATTGTTGTTTAATTATGATGTATTTACAAGCTACTGTTTATTGATGTTTTTAACGACCTGGGGGCGAAGCCCCCAGGTCGTTCCTATAATTGAATTCACAATCGCACTATGTATATATATATATATATTTATTTGTATGTCCACACTTACATTTCTTCTATACACGTTGTATTGGAGAAATAACAAGCCTTAGCAACCACCCGCCCACGCTCCTTTACGTGAGTGGGTGTGGCCACGGCAAACAAAATGGCGGCTTACACATGGGACAAAGTTAAGAGCTTTCTAACAGCAAGAGAGCATAGAGATACTGTCTAAAGACTTCTCTAGAAGCATTATAAGGTAGAAAGAACCTCTATAACTCTTAATAGTGACCAAGTTGTACTTGCAAGGTGGTGAAATCAATTATAGGAATATTTTTTACACTGTTACACTTGTTGATATAAATAATAATCTTACTAATAAAGGAATGGCAACAAAATCATAATAACAATAACAACTAAAATTACTGTGTAAAAGCAATCTTATCAAGTATAACTGGAGCAATACAAAATACTTAATACATGAGGTTAAGGTGGATACAAATGATATAAGACAAAGTAGGATAGATCCTGTTCTACTTGACATATAACTCCAGTATATCAAGAGGAGTGTCTTCAGCACTAGATCCATATAAGACACAGGACCTTACTTCAATGTAGTTAGTGTTACTAACTCCATTCAGTGCTTTATTAAACCAAGGCAGGTTAGGATTATTAGTACAACAAGGGCCCTCTAATCCAAAACACTGTTGACCATCCCACAATGGATCATTAGGATAAAGTAAACCAGTAAAGTCCTGACCAAGTGGCAATCCTGATTCACAATAGTAATCATTACCAACATAAGATGGTGGGAGATTATGAGTAAAGCCAGTATTACATGGACATTCACGTGCTTGCACTTCATCTTGATGAATACCACCAGCATATGTCCATATATGCTGGCGAGGGTTTTCACGTGTAATAGAGTAACCACAGACATAATAGCTATCAAGACCAACTGATAAAGATCCTTGAAATCCATCTGGTGAGTGATATTGATATCCTCTAATCTGTCCACATACTTT
>NW_003552778.1:0-1973 GCF_000090795.2 Amphimedon queenslandica | reverse complement strand
TTTTCATTTTTATGTTTTTTATTTATCTATAATGTGCATGTTATGTGTGTGTGAGTATTATCATGTATCTGTGTGTGTGTGATGTTTGTATATGTACATGTATCTATACATAAGCTAATGGGACATGAGTGTGTGTGTGTGTGTAGGTTCATGTTATTTATTATCATTTTTAATAAAGTTGTGTATCACATGAGTCACAAATTACCCACATACAATGTTCTATGAGTTTTGAATAATTATTCATTAACAATCATAACTGACATGTACCAGAATAGATTAGTAATCTTGAAATAAGGAGACCCCCTGGACCTCTCCTTCATGTGTACAGGTGTGGTGTGTGTGATGGTGTGTGTATCCATACATGAGTGTATCTGTGTGTGTGTGTGTGTGTGTATCATGTGATAGTGATGTGTGTCTATGCATGATGTGTATGTATAAATAATAATGTACACACATATACACATACATATGTATGATGAATGTGTATAATGTATGTGTGTGTATGTGGTAAGTAAGTGTACATGAATGTTTGTACATTATTATCAGATCAATGGATATCTCCTGTTGTTACTGGAGACAGACCACCTCCTATTTATTCCTTCACTCTAACACCAGTTACTAATAACACTGCGGTAATGTTCGGAGGTGAGACTGATAATGGAGACAGTAATAAACTGTATATGATAAGTTTCACTAAGACATCAGTGGTGAGCTAATACTGTAGGATGGGTTTTGATTGTGAGATTATTTAATTGTAATTGTAAAGTGTGCATGTTCCATCTACAGTAATTAATAAAATTAATTTTTTTATTACATTGAATTTTTTATTCTCTCAGGATATATTAGAAGTACCTAATCCTGGAGGATTAGTACAATGGCCTAAGGGAAGATATGGTCATTCCAGTGTACTGATTACCACTAGTTCAGGACCACACTTACTAGTGGTGGGTGGATTACCTGACTATGATGTATGGTTACTGGACATTAACAAAAGAAAATGGAAAGAACTGGTAAGTATTATATTATGATGCTTGTTAATGAAACATAAAGTGATTAACTAAATTTGTAACTCATGAGGTTTGTAATGTACATGTACTTATGTGACAATAATTGACAAAAGGTACCTTATGGCGGATAGGAAAATTGGTGTTTATAGCCTAAAAAATCCAACTTCCTGAGCTCCAATTATCATTAAATTACTCCAGAGGATGCAAAAAGTTACTATGTAACTTTTAGAAACAATTGTTGACTAACAGAGCACTCACAGGTTGATTTTTTTAATTATAATACTGAATTTAAAAATTCACCGTAAGGTACCTTTTGTCAATTATGGTCACATATTATGATACTCAGTAAAAACTACTGATGAATAATGCTGGTATTCAGTATGTGTGTGTGTGTCTGTTTTTAGTGTGAATGTGTGTTTGTGTGTTTTTGTGTTTTGTGTTTGTTTCTTTACCTAAATATGTGTGAATATACATGTGTCTATCTGTGTGTGTAAAGATGGATTCACAATTGATAGAGTGTCAATGCTTGAATTAAAATAAATTGTATTTTATATACATTGTGTACATTGTGTATGTACATACATGTATTTGTGTGTATGTGTGCATATGTTTTAATATGTGTATGTGTGTACTAACACGTACATCATGTGTACATGTAACATGTACATGTGTGTGTATGTGTGTGAGCAATTATGCATGCTTTACATGTAGCTTTATATGTGTATGCATGTATAGATGTACATGTATGTGTGTTAGTGTGTCATTAGTATGTGTATGTGTATGTGTGTACATGCAGACACTTAGTAAGTTCTTAATTGAGGACTCACATGATATAATAACAGACTCAGTTGTGTATACTTGTCTATTAATATATTGTGTATTATTAATTTTATTATGTGATCTTTGTGTTACATAAAACACACTGTGCAGACTATAAAACTGTGAGTTAGTTATTGTGTTTATTAC
>NW_003552777.1:0-1973 GCF_000090795.2 Amphimedon queenslandica | reverse complement strand
TTGTCCTTGTTTTTGTATTATTGCAGCTATTATAACACATCTATACTGCATGAAAGAGATGCAGGAACAGCCATCAATTCATCTGATGACATCACAAATTGCACTCCCCTGCATTGTTGCTAAAAAAGGAAGAAGATGGCTGCCAACAAAAAAGATGAAATGTAAAGTGCATTTTCTTGCAAGTGAAAGACTTTTTGATGGAAATAAGTGCATAACTGTTGTTCATTTGTTGTATAGATACTGTGATTTGATTATTGAAAAATCAAAAAAAAATCTTAGTTACCCTTTAAGGCAGCGGGGACTCCAAAGCTGGCTTTGACCTTACCAGTGAGCACACATTGGAGATGTGTTGGGACCATGATAAGTCTGCAGAGACTATAATACCCAGATCCCAATGAGTAGAGGTTAGGCCCAGAGCAGAATTGTTGATGGTGAGGGAAGGGCCTGATGATGTCTTTAGTGTGAAGAACAGGGAAGTACATTTTGATTTGTTTCAGTTTAACTTCCATTTATCACATCATTCAGAGATACTTGTGAGGTCAGATTGCAGAGCTACATTGTCATTGAATAAAGAGACGACTCGAAAAAGTTTTGTATCACCTGCAAACATGTAGACATTAGACAGCAACTGACTGGGGAAGTCATTGATGTAGATAAGAAATAAAAGAGGACCCAGGATACTACCTTGTGGGACACCAGATGACACAGGGAGACAGCTGGATTGGACACCATCGATGGAGGTAAAATGGATACAGTTGGTAAGGTAGCACTCAAACCACTTCCAGAGAGGACCAGTGATGCCGTGTAGCCATAGCTTTTATAGTAGCTCCTGATGGGGAACCATGTTGAAGGCCTTCTTGAAATCTAAATAAATAGCCTGGACAGAGTTTTTGTTCTCAATTCCCTCGGAAACAATTAAAAGACTCCAGTAATTGGGAAAGGCATGAGCGGCTCTTGAGGAAGCCAAACTGGGACTTAGAAATGAGAGGTTGAATGAAATCGATGATCTTGCTATAGACGACAGATTCTAGCACTTTAGATAGGTTACATAGGAGGGAGATGGGTCTGTAGTTGCTGACAATAGAGGGGTCCCCACTTTTAGGAATAGAACAGATCTTGTGAGTTTTCCATTCAGGGGAACCTTGTGGTACATGAGACAGTTCGAAATGAGGCTGGTGATTGATGAAAGAAGGGGACCAGAACAAAGTTTAATAATGAAAGGAGAAAGGTCATCTACACCAGGAGCTTTATTCAACTTTAGTGCGGTGAGGGAGTCGAGGACATCAGTTGAGGAGATTGAGATGTAATGTAACTGGGAAGAGGGAGAGGGCAGGTCCTTCAAAGGTGGTAGAAGGAAGTTGCTCTTGGTAAAAACATAGTTAATATAGTTGTTAAAGAGAGTGACTCTGGATTGGGGATCAGAGGCAGATTGATAGCCCTGTTGTACTGATTGTGGGATAGTAGGGGAATTTTTAAGAAAGGATAAGTAGGAGTGGAGAATTTTTGGTTGAGAGAAATATTGTGGGAAAGAAAGCGTTTCTTTGCAGAGACTATGTCAAGTGGAAGCTGGCCTCCATGTCTGGTAACTTGTGAGTGAGATATTTAGAGGCGTGACAAGCCCTGCGACGAAGTGTGCAAACCTGAATGAGTTTATGACGCAATTCAGAATCAAACCATTTGGGCAGAGTGGTAGCTGGAATGTAACACAGGTACAAAATTATCTCTAGCATATGTAATAGAAGACTTAAGGAAAACAAGCTGACTCGACTTCTGACTGCAAGGCTGGGGTGGCGGAGAGAGAGGAAAGGTAAGAGGAAATACTGTCCATGTCAGCGTCATTGTACTTGTAGAAGTAAGATGGTTTGTTACGGGAAGAAGAGATGCAACTTACAATAGAGAAGAGAACCAACTGATGATCAGAGACATTACAACAAGAAGCATCACCCACACTAATATTAGTCACCAGTTCGGGA
>NW_003552776.1:0-1974 GCF_000090795.2 Amphimedon queenslandica | reverse complement strand
CCATCAGTGTCAGTATCATTAGCATTGAGATTATACTGAGATATGATATAACTTAATACACTAGTAGAACCTGACCAGGCAGCATAATGTACTGGAGACTTACCATCATTAGTTAATGTACAATTGATATTATATTCTTCTAATGCTTTCACTAGTATTGTACTGCCACTGACTGATGCTAAATGAAGTAATGACTGACCATCATTTGTAGTGGCATTGATGTCAAAGTTAGGGCAAGTGCTAGCTTTCTTGAGAAGTGAAGAAAACATTTTAACTCTTTCATTTCGTTTGATAAAATCAATACTTTGTTTTATTCTAGCTCCATTAATAATATCAATAACTAATGCATCACTTTGTGCCATAAGCTTACTATACACAATACCAGCTGGAATATGTATACTTGCATCACATGCATAATGTAAACATGACCAACCATTATTATCATTAACTAATAATGCTTCATTACCTTGAATACTAACAATATACTCAACAACTGATGATGAAGCAAACCATGAAGCAATATGAAGTGGAGTCCTACCATATTGATCCTTTACATCAATGGATAATTGATATTGATTTAAAAGATACTTGAAAAGCTCAACATTATTACTCATAGAAGAGTAATGTAATATGTTGAATCCCCAAAAATCAGTGGAATCTGGTGAGAAGAGGTTTAATGATTCAAGCTTGTGGACTAATGCTAACTCTCCACTTTGACAAGCTAACAATGATAAAGAAGCACTAACACAATTAATGGGAGAAATATTACAATTTCTCTCAATAAAGAATTCCACTAGGTCAGAATGGCCTCCCATTGCTGAGTACAGTAATGCAGTGTTATTGCTATTGTCTGGTTGATCAGGAGGAACGTCACACGTGTCTACTAGATATTGTACTATAGATAAGTGGCCTTTATAAGATGCCATATGTATACTAGATACACTATTATCATCACCTTCATTAGGATCAATATCATATTGATCGATGAGTAGTTGAAGGATCTCAATGTGTCCACCGTATGATGCAGAGTGTAATGGAGTCCAACCATGAAGACCACGATGATATGTCCTGTAGCCAAACTTGTCAAGAAGCCATTGTACTTCATCTTTTAATCCTCTCCAAGCTGCTTCATGTAATGGTGTACTGGTATTCTCATACCATAATGGATCACATATACCTAATATAAATTTAGAGGTAACTGCATAGGGGGCATATTTCACTGGGATTTAATTTCACTAATTTCACAATTTTAAAAAACTTAGTGAATATTTTTACTATAAAAATTATTTTTTATCATACTAAATAGTGGTCAGTAGAAAAAAAATGCAAAAATTTTTTCCTGTGAATAGGTTGAAAGGTGATTTTTGTGAAATATTTTTTGTGGGAATATACCCCCTATACTGTATTTACATAATAATATATTTAAGGTGGGAAATGTGAAACTATGAATCAATATACAGTGGCCTAGCATTATATTTACCAATTTTAGAGAAATTGTGCTGTTCTTGTTGTTTTGCCACCTAAAAAGGAGTATGGCTTTTATCTAAACTACCGTATAGCGGGTAATTTTCGACTGGTGCTTATTTTCGTCTGTTTCGTTGCTATTAATTCTGAACGAAAATTAATTCTGATGAAAATTAATTCTGATGATAGGCGTGACCATAATAAATTATTAATAACATGATAACAAGCATGGATGGCCTTGAAAACGGTGTTCACCTTCTAAAGAATCTCTTCCAGACCCTACTGGACCAGGGGACCTCTTTCTAATGCTGTCAGTCCTACAGATGCTAGTGAAGACATCAGATCAATTATTTTGTCTAGTCGAAAATAAAACCAACGAATTTTTATTCTAAAGCCATTTCTGGTTTCAGTCGAAATTTTCAACCACCGAAAATAACCCGCTATACGGTATATTACACAATCAATTACAAACCTCATTAATATTATAAGCATATTTTGCCACACTTCAGT
>NW_003552775.1:0-1974 GCF_000090795.2 Amphimedon queenslandica | reverse complement strand
CAATAATGGCTTTAATGACAGAATTAAACAAAAAGTTGCAAAGCAACAAAGTAGATAATAGACACTAACCACTGCTGCAGGCCACACCACACAAATGTATAGTAAAATATTTCTAATGCCAATAAGTGCCTCTGCCTGTATACATATAAATGTCTAGAGAGCATTTAAGATTGACAATAAAAGCCCATGCTTGTTTAAAGGCTTTACCATGCCATTTTGACCATAGGCGGCTGCAGGATTTCACTGCAAGTAGGGCAAAGGTGTGGCTGAAAGTGGGAGTGGTCAAAAAGTAGGTGTGGCTATGGCCACACCCACATGTCTTGCTCTTGAGTTTAAGTCTTTTAAGACTTCTATTTCAGCATTTTGGAAAAAATCCACTTGAAAAAGGCTCTGAACTTCTCAATGAAGAGTTACCCTGCCATTCTTGTGTTCAAGAGGAGAAAATTCAGTACCTAAAAGACCTCTTTCAATATAGAGTATCTGTAGCTAGGTGATTCAGCTGTTCAATGAGTCCTAGCTGACTATGATGATTAATAATGAAGCTGCTATATGAAGGAGTCAGTTATTCTAGCTGTGGATGATTAGTCTGGCCAGACTAGTGGATCATATCTTCCCGAAGTGGCCCATAGACATGGACCTATGAAGTGGTTGACTGGCTTACTGTGTTGAATCATGCAGTTAGCAGCTTATTCTCCACTAATTATCACTTTGTTGAGCAAAATAATATAGTTTTTGTCATTAAAATTGGCTATATTCCATGTAATAACTACTAAATAATTATTAATTAACTGCTAATTATGATGATGTCATCTTCCGGTGAGAAATTCTAGTAGGGCATTGCCCTCATTGCCTGCCCCTGCAGCCGCCTATGCACAAAGTACAGCCTCTGTCCTTCTTCTTCTTCACTACTTCAAAAGGACTCGCACTATTAACACGGACAAGGAGTGCACGCGGCAATCAACGCATATGAATGGATCACGTGAGACGTTTCCAATCCTTCAGTTAATCATCGGTTCGATCGAGTCAGTGCTCAAATTATTGTTACTTGGAGTAGAGCTACATGTACTTCAGTTTACAGGGTTATTGTTATTGGTGTCTTAAATGATACAAGTACAGTAAATGGAACATCATTTTCTTATACTCCAGAGTCTTCTGGCACCTACCCCTTTCAAATAAACAGTATTAATTACCTTGGAGATGAAAGTAGAGGCATAGCTAGTATACCCTTCCTTTGGCTAGGTAAACAAAATTTTATTATAAATTTTATTATTTTTTAGTTCCTTCAACATTAGTCAACATTAGTGGGTTAATATTTACATTTAAGGTAAATTTGAATCCAATGGAATTTCAGTTTCAATGTTGGTTGCATATTAGGATGATAACAATGATGAACGTCCTCCAGTTACTGGTTGTAATATCATTTTGAATGATATTAGCACAACCTGTCAAATAAATGAAACTTACATATTTCCTATAAGAGACAGAGTTAATTATACTTACAATGTTACAGTTCGTAATGTTGTTGGGCCTGCATCAAAAGTTGGTAATAAGTCTCTAGAACGGAATAAGTCATCTGATAACGATTATTATTCATTAGGTCTAGAAGACCTGATAAGACCTACTACAGTCATAGTGACACATTTGCAAACAGTGACAGAAACAGTAACTACTGGTTTCTTTGATGGTAATTCTTAATTTTAAACACTGATTTTATTGTCATAGAATTTTACATGTATAGGTACTGGTAGCCCTGGTGTATTTGCCATCCTATTCATTGTACTTGCAGTATTGATTGCATTGTTTATTTGTTGGATTGTGCTGAGGATGTGTTGGAAGAGACAAATTTGCTGTCCCAGGATTTGGAGAAGTAACTTTTGGTTAACTTTCTTTTGCTATGACTATTGTACTAATGATGCTGGAGGTAAAAATTAAAACTTAACTATTATCATTATCTCAGTTCCACAGAAAAAGGAG
>NW_003552774.1:0-1974 GCF_000090795.2 Amphimedon queenslandica | reverse complement strand
TTTTTGCATGCATTTATATGGAATAATAGTTTCAATGGTTAAACTTCAATTATATTATTTATTAGACAGTTGTAAACATTAATTTTGTGTAGAATCTTAATATTAAATTGCCCAATGGGTTGATGAAGAGAATTAAATAGTTCAATTTTTTTCTTGCAGGTACATCAAATTTAATACTTGTTTCACCACTGGAGCCATCATCTTCAAAAGCAGCAATTCAACCAGTGAGAATTGGAAGTACTGATTTAATTGACAAGTCTGAAGAATGCACCTATAAATGCAAAATTTCAAAATATACTAAGAAAACTATAAAGTCATTGAATTGCGATAAGTGTTCCAAAAGAGTGCATAGGTACTGTGTGGGGGGGATAAGAGCAAACAAGAAAGTCACTGACTACATTTGTCCTAATTGTATCTGACCAATTTACATTTTGCTTGCTACTCTTTGTGTAAATGAGAAACAGAATGAAATTTAGATTATTAGTTAATTTTGCAATTGCATTGTAAAACAACTACAATTATACCTACAGGATATACACTGACAAAGCTGTACAAGAGGGTGTTATTTCATGACCTATGTTCAAAAAACTAAGCGCTAAACCAAAAACATTACAACCCTGAAGGCTAAGATGTGTGACAGGATGTTTATTTCGAAACCTAAAAGAAGCAAAAAAGTGAAAAAAGCAATAAAAGCATGAAAAAGGGGAGGAAACAGAAAATATCTTAGAGGATCGCAACCAGACTATATGCCCGATGTCACTCCCAGGTTCTCGACTGTTCTCTAGCTGCCACACATTCTGGTTGTAGTCTAGCCACTGTGTTTTTGGCCTTTGTGCATCACAACCTTTGGCGTAAAAGTATATCTGACATTACAAATTTAGTTGATAGCAAAACATTGTAAATAATTAGAATGAGACATTTTAAAGCACTGCTCTTTAGACAAATTTTTCATAAACATGATTAAAATGACACACCTAAATTCCATTATAAACGATGTGAGATATGTCTACCTACAATCTATGCAGGAAAACATTATAGAAATAATTTTGTGACAATTGATACAAGTTAATCAATGTAATGATGCTGGTAATATGCTAATGTTTATCTAAATTTATTATGGAAGAATAATCTTCCAAAGCCTACCGTCTTCTCTTACTGCTCTCATTTACAACACTCAAAATGTTGGTTATGACTCAATACAGCTTTTAATTGATATGCTTACAATAAAATATTTATATCAAATTGAACATCTTTTATTATTATACATAAGCAGTTTCGAATTTATTATGTTTCACCAATAAATGTCTATAATATCTTTTACTTGCCTTATTCTTCCTCTTTCAGTTCCACATACACAATAGAAACATTGTAAGCTTTTCCTATAATCTAATTCCACTAGCATTTCCAAGTACTAGATCTATAGTAATGATGAAATGATAAATTTGTACATGACATGCATGCATTAGATCTAACAGCATATCATTAATAGACAACAGAAACCCCTGTTACTTCTGTTACCCCTGTTACCTTTGTTACCTCTGTTACTTCTGTTACCTGTGTTACCTCTGTTACCACCGTTACCACTGTTACCCCTGTTACCTTTGTTACCTCTGTCACCTCTGTTACCACTGTTACCCCTGTTACCTCTGTTACCACTGTAACCCCTGTTACCTCTGTTACCACTGTTACCTCTGTTACCCCTGTTACCTCTGTTACCACTGTTACCTCTGTTACCACTGTTACCCCTGTTACCTCTGTTACCCCTGTTACCTCTGTTACCACTGTTACCCCTGTTACCCCTGTTACCTCTGTTACCTCTGTTACCACTGTAACCCCTGTTACCACTGTTACCACTGTTACCACTGTTACCCCTGTTACCTCTGTTACCACTGTTACCTCTGTTACCACTGTTACCCCTGTCACCTCTGTTACCTCTGTTACCACTGTTACCTCTGTTACCTCTGTTACCCCTGT
>NW_003552773.1:0-1975 GCF_000090795.2 Amphimedon queenslandica | reverse complement strand
AGACCAATTCTATAGTTTTAAGAAGTAATAAGATTGTCATAATTATCCACACTCCAGCTACAACATGACAACTAAGTTAGTAATTCCACCATACCTTGTCCTGATGGACTGAGACTAACTCTGATAACAGACAATTGTTATAGGACTCAGGTGAATACACTTCCGTCTTCGTAGCAATGGAGGAGCAAGTGCCCTGGCTCCTGGATGCTAATTTTATCAAAATGGGAATTGCAAAAGGTGAGAATAGGCCTATGAAAAATTGCTTAAAACACTAAAACAACAAGCAAGAAAAAGTTCAGCCTGCCTGTTCACCAAAAGATCCACCATCTTACTCCAGTTGAGAGGTATGCCCTAATTAGAACGTTTGTAGAAAATGAACTTTTTTAAATTAAAAAGATACAATAAAAGATATCTTCCAGCATAAAGCCAAAATGGAAAATACAATGCCAAAATGGAAAATACAATATCAATGGACAAATGAGTATTCAACAATGCAAAACAATTCAATACTTAAGCTTCAATCTTCCTATAATAAAAATACATGTCATACAATTGACGAGTAAAGAAACTACTTACCATGGCCATAAATAATAAGATAATCAATATTAATCATCAAAAAGAATTTTAGCTTTGGATCATATTGTATAATACAATATTAAAACATCATGGAATGTCACAACATTCTAAATGCATCTTACAACATATTCCATTGATATGACTATGACAGTGTAAAAAATGCATGCAGCTGGAAACTGGTGCCTCCGCAGCGTGATACAAATAGTCCTTGTACCTTTATTGTAGTACATATATGCATGTATTTACATCATACTATAAATAGAAGAATTTCATGCATGATTATAATCAAACACTAGAAGTACAATAAATGCATCAATAATGCACTACAATTACAATATGGTATACTAAACATGTAAGTGTATATGTGTGATACACCTTTTGTTTGTCACAAACATACCTTGCAAACCACTAACAAGATACAGGTGCTCACAAACATAGGCGGCTGCAGGGTCGGGCATAGTCGTGCAATTCCCGACTAAAAATTTTCAAGCTTTGAAACTGGAGCCATTTTGTTATTATAACAATAAAAGTTGTAAAACATAAATCATGAATTTCATTAATAAAATTATAATTACTGAAATATCTGACTTCAGCTTTAATTTGTCACGTGTTGAAGCGTGGCTAGGAAATGGCAGTTATCCTTGTTCTCCTTTATAAACCAACCAGCCTCCAAGAGAACTCCCACTCAGAGTGAGACTGGATGTATTTCGCACAACAGTAAGTGACTTGCTACGATTTTCTATAGTTTTGTTTTTAATTTAATTTAATTTAATTTAATAGTTATGCTGTGATATTGATAAAACTAAATAAGGAATTGAGTAGTTACATTTTTGCTAATTAGGTGAATCTAATGAACCAGCACCTATGAATCCTTGCCTGAGTACATCGGCTGTTACTCTATACCAAGCCTCTCCTAGTAATAATACTACTCCTTTGTCTACAGCACCGTCTACTGGTCCACTTTTGGTTAATACTAGTGTTGCATCCTCCTTTTGTCCGTTGTCTTCATCTCATTTACCATCCACCTCTGTACCATTTGATAGTGAAACACAAGGCTAATAAACTAGTACAACCAGAAGGTATTATTTATCCTTCTGGAATGTTTGGCTCCACTAAGAGATCATTTCAGTGCTCCTGGTATACTCTTTATCCATGGCTGGAGTACAGTGTTCAGAGTGATAGTGTGCAAGGTACATAAAAAATTTAAAAAAAAACAAGATTGAGTAGGTTTCCGAACAACCAACGGAAATACACAATGAAAATCCTACTCTCGTGACGCAAATTCTACTCTACATTGTACTTTTAATGTTATTATTTAAAAGTTATGGATCACCTTACAATGTAAAGTAGAATTTGTGTCATGTGAGTAGGATTTTCATTTTGTATTTTCATTGGTCGT
>NW_003552771.1:0-1975 GCF_000090795.2 Amphimedon queenslandica | reverse complement strand
TATTGGTCAGTAGTAGTAAGTCACATTCCTCAGCTGTTAGATTCGTTACTGTAACATCAACATGCACCACAAGTCATTAATAACTTACAGTTCCAGTGAATTTTTGATGCGATCCAAGTGTCAACAGTCATCACACATATGTAATGCAATCTTGTTGACATGATAGCATCACACCACCTATTACCATTAAAATAACACGCCAAGAGAATTCTAGTATATGCATGCTAATTTTGATATGCAAAGAGAATGCTAATAAATTATGTATGCTAATTGAAGTGGTCTTCTAACTATACTGCAAAGGAGTGTATCAAAAAAAGTTGCATGAAAGTGCATGGGAATTATTTTTAACCAATATTTACTATAGAATACTGTACTAATATTACAGTTCACAACAGAATCCACTCTCTCCAAGTCAATTCCTTTAATGGTGATGTGGTCGAACAACGATGTAGCGTTGCGTGGATATGCAGGGGAACTGGAGAAGTATGTATTCCCAGGAACGCTTACTAGAATACTATAGTATTACCATCAGTTCACAACAGAATCCACTCTCTCCAAGTCAATTCCTTTAATGGTGATGTGGTCGATGTAGCGTCGCGTAGATATGCAGGGGAACTAGAGAAGTATGTACTCCCAGGAACGCTTACTAGAATACTTAAAGTAATTACCATCAGTTCACAAAAAAACAAATCAACCCACTCCTTATTAATTAATTTTCTTTAATGGTGATGCAGTCAATGTGGTCAAATGACAACGTGGGTCAGGACATACAAGGAAGTGAAGTAATCAATCACAATTAGTAATCAATTACCATTTTCTTGTAATAATACAAAATACCAGCACCACTCTACAAATGAGACTATGCTAGTTTCCTCCTTCGACTGAGATTGAAGACCACAAAATATAATGACATGTATGTGTGATAGAGGAAAGCTTGAGGAAAGAGAAGACGCTGCTATTTTTAATTCTCATTTTTAAATAATAATAATAACAATAATGTGGCTTAAATAATGTTTTAAGTGTACAAAACTTAGCTGAATAATAATAAGAATAGAGCGATGATCAGAGAATGAGAGGGGGAGAAGAAAGATCAATAAAGTTTCGAATGTCATTGATGATCGATATCGAAAAAGGAGCAAAAGGTTAGTAATAAACACAATAAATGGGTAATAATAATAATAATAATAATAATAATAATGAGCTATTTTAGATTAAATACACTATCCAATAATAATAACAATAATAATAATAATAACTTGATAGAATCAGCAGGTGGTGAGAGCAACAGTTAATAAATTAAGAAGTCACTTAACGTAAGAAGTAGGCACTGAAGAGGATAAATCCTTTTCTACCACACCTCCTGAGAGAAAAAAATCATTAAAATAACAGCAACATTAAAAAGTAGTTGAAAAAAGCACAGCTGTATTATTATTATTATGGTATGTTGTACATGTACATGTACATAGACTCCAATACATATAGAGGAATGTATAGGTAATGGTGGGAGTGAGAAATACATCAAAGCCATTGATGAACATAATGGAGACGCACTGAGATCAGAGGGGCACTGTAAAGGTGCTAACACAAACAAAGCATATACACTCATTACCAGATGAAAATAAACATTAAATATAAACATTAACTATGCACACACATAATACATGCACATGGCTTGGGTCCAAATATTCATATACTTAGAGTGCTAGACGACATTAGTGCTAATGACATTAATAAATTTATAGCACGTTGGGCATAACAGAGATAGCATAAACAAGCTCTTATAAGTGATGAGCTGACAGACCATACAGACTAGCTCTCTTCACATCAGTTCAATGGCAATATCCGATATAGCGTATAACATTACTAGCGGGTGTGGGAAAGTTGGATCCACATCCCATTTTTTTACTAGTGTATCTCAGACCACAGAAATGTGAACCGGAATCAAATCAATTTCATCACTATTGCTCTCTCATGA
>NW_003552770.1:0-1976 GCF_000090795.2 Amphimedon queenslandica | reverse complement strand
AAGAAATACAGTCTGGATTCCCTGGTCAGTATGCACACTCACATATACATGTACTGTAGCATTAATACATGATCTTTTTATTGATGTGTACATGTACATGTGTATTTGTGTTTTTGGCTTACATCATATCTTTATTGCCAAGAAACTGATAATTAGAATCAGTTCAAACTTTAAGTACACGTACATGTACATGTGTTAATTATCTCTCCGTTAACAGATAATTGGCCCTGGGGACACATCATTACTCCCAGACCTGATGGAAGGACTGACCTAGCCAGTTAGTTCATGAACATACTCTATTATGTTATACCAGTTATTAATATGTACATGTACATGTGCAGGTGGAAATTATTGAAATTGTTGTCTAATTTTAAGCACATTTATTGCCAGTTGTGTACATGTACATGTACCTCTTTCCCTCTCTCTTAGTGTGTGAGTCATATGAGGGGCGTGGTCAGGGGCCCTCCATTGATGAGTTTGATCCGCTGAGGAATAACACTTCCTCTCTCTCTCCTCCCTCCTGTGTCGTTACCATGGAAACCTCCACTCCCCAATCTATGCCCCGCCTACCATACGACCCCCCAGTCCCCCCGAGGGCAGACCCCAGGGGGCCTCCCTTGCTGATCCCGTTTGACAAACCAGTCAGACCATGTTTATCAGAAACTAACATATCGCAACTCCAATTAGAGCACAGGTTGGCCACACCTCCTGGCCTCTCCCCCTTAGCCTCCGCCCAGTCTCAAGAGACTCTTGATGATTGTGTAATCCGCAGACGGAGTGTTAAAGAATCGACACCTTCGCCCGGTAACCTCACACCTCGGTTTCCACGGGAACGACCTCAAGGATTCCATTTAATGCCCAGCCCTTCATCGGAGATCACTAATCCTTTTAATAAAGAGGGCGTGGCTCAAGAGGATGAGGTGTGGCGGAGGAAGGAGGTGGAGGATGAAGCTAACTTCTTTCTAGTGAACAGTTTCTCTGAACTGGAGATGACCCCAACAGCTCCTCCTGATAGGAAGGGCAGTGGGTCCTCCATTAAAAGGACAGCCTCTCTGGATGACCTTGATGAGCGTAGACCAGTTGATTCGTATGAAGTCCTGGACTACAAGCAGAGAAGGATGAGACAGGGTGGCTCTATAGCCTCATCTACTGCTAATACTATTGGGGGTGGGGTAGAAATACGCCCACTTCCTGTACCGGCCAGTGTACCAAAGAACATGTCCCATCGGTCCCCTCACCACATATCAGCTCCTACTGTCACCTCTCAGTCTATCTCCAGTCCACAGACTAAGAGCAACAAGTTTCACGGGAAGAAGGTGGGTTGAGCTTATTGTTGTCATGGCAACACTGTAATTGTAATAGTGTGTGTATTAATTTAGTAAATGATTATTTAAAAAGTTAAATTGATCCAAGCCTCTAAAATATTATCATTAATTTTGTTAACTTTAATGTCACAATTCTCACTAATACAATGCACATGCATTACCATATAGCGGGAAATTTTCAAAGATAACGAATTTCGCGGATTTTTTCATGATTCGCAAAATTAAATTCCTTGAAAATCAATTTAATACGATACAAGATGGCAGATTAGTGGAAATTCGCGAAAATTAATTCCGCAAACTTCCGGATATGGGTCATTTGCGAAATTTATTATCCTCGAAAAAAACCCACTATACGGTATCTTAACGTACACATACTGCACATGTACATGTATGTTAAATGTTTCTTTCTTCTCCCTCATAGTCCAAGTCTCCTGGTGCTGCTCCAGTGGATGGTAACAGCAAGTGGGTCTCCAGGTATCATCCTGGAGTCCTCCTGTTGAAAGGATCCATGAGAGACTGTTTGATACAAAGGGAACTGCACGAGAGGGAGAATGACTTCTGTGTCAGGGAACCATTGACGTATGTAATGTATACATGTAATAGTATGTACATGTATACTGTACAGTAGGTTATATTTGTAATAATATTAAT
>NW_003552769.1:0-1976 GCF_000090795.2 Amphimedon queenslandica | reverse complement strand
AATTAGCATCACGTGAGCCCTTATTAGAAATGGGACACGGTTTTTGACTGGTGTTCCCATAGTTTTTATTCCCCCACATGGTTTCCAAAAGGATTTTAAGAAACTTGACCTTATTAGCGTCCATGTACCCTGCTTAATTTCTTTATGAGGCAAAAGGCAATAGTAGTTACCATAGCCGCCATGTTCAATTTTAATTGAAAGTATGCAAAATATTTAATTATCTTGATGAAATTATTTCCTGTACAGACTTCCTGTCGAACCTCCTCTGGAAGTCACCACTGACTTCCAAAGGGTCATAGTTCAACTCCCAGTACTGCTAGTACTGGAGTGCTCTAAGTTCAATAGAGCTATGGGTGATAGGTCCTCCATAGCTCTATACAGGACTTAGTATGGACATCGGCAGTGCTCTAAATCCCATAGAGTACAGAGAGTATCTTCACAGTACTCTGTGGGATATAGAGTACTGAGTTTCCTTTGATCTTGAAGTAAAATTAACTACAAGTACATGTAGTTCATTAAACCCAATACATTATGTACATGTAGTTCATTAAACCCAATACATTATGTATGTGTAGTTCATTAAACCCAATACATTATGTACGTGTAGTTCATTAAACCCATTACATTATGTCAAGAGTGGATTATGTACATGTATCCATACCTAGTTGTTGGTGTTTTTATTAATGGTTGAATATAGTCCATGCAGTAGCACCAGTAGACAGACCCTGTTGACCCTTATTCTATTAATAATACATTATATGATCCATTTTAAAAAGACTCTCTCATTAATCACTGACCTCTCCCTCTCTCTTCAATACAGAGTATTCCTGTACTCCCTCAGGATTATAGGCAGGAGGGACAGGAGGAGGAGTATCATCGTCTTGATTGTGTGTTGAATAAAGTGGACTAGCTCCTTGTTGTTGTTGTTGTTTATTCTTTTTCTATTATACATTATTGTTATTGTATGTCTGGTATTTTGTTTATTATACCTCTCCCTCTCTCTTCAGTTCATAGTATTCTTGTACTCCATTAGGATTCCAGGCTGGTACTGGTGGGGGAGTATCATCATCATCATCACTGACTCTAAGAACACTGTACTGACCTAGTGAATATTGTATATTAAATAGTAATATATATACAATTACTCGGTCTATACTTAATACTGATCACTATAAAACCTTTGCTTAAGCACATTGTCTATCATGTCCTCTTGTCTATCATGTGCTAGTTCAATGTAACTCACAGTAAAACATGATTACTCTGTGTAGGCTGTTGTCAGTTACATGCATACACATATGATTCATGTCATGACAGGTAGAGGAAGGTTAATGTTATTCTTGCTAATGTACACTAAATGATGACTGTATGTAAGTATTTGCTGGGTATATGGTGTATGTGAATTGATTTATTTATTATATTAAAGTGATGTGTATGTGCAGTTTATCAAACAAAAATTCTTAAGTAACCTGTACTAGAATAGAAATAACCTAATGATGTACATGATGAGCTGCTAGTTTAGCATGTACATGTACTTTTCAGTATACATGCTTTTTGTCTAAAACTTGGCTATAAAATCACTTCTACATTTTTACTACATTTCCTACTTATGCTTAAAGTTTGAGCTATTTTCGACTAAAAGTTCTGAGTTATGGCAGTTTTAAAATCATTCAAAACACATTAGAAAATGCTTACTAATAGTTGGAGGATGTGGTGGATATGAAGGTGGTCCATCTCCTCCTTGTAGTGTCCTTACAGTAGAAGCAGCTGCTGGAGTAAATTCAGTGGTAGGAGTAGCATAAGTAGGATCAATAGGTTGTAACTAATGAAAGAAACAAAACAGCATATAATGAATGGGATCAGTCTACAGTAGTTGTATAATGTATAATCAATTCTGTAAGGAATTAATGTAAGGTATATAATAATGTGTACATTTATATTACTTCATTTCCATTGCCATTTGCTGTATGACTATAATA
>NW_003552768.1:0-1976 GCF_000090795.2 Amphimedon queenslandica | reverse complement strand
CTGGGGACTGTATCTAACCAGTCACTATCAGTCTTCACTGCTGGACTAACTAATAACTCACTACAGACCCAGTGTAAGAGACTGCAGGCTAGATTGGAGCCCACTTATGAATTAATACACAAATTATTACGACTGTCACTTCTATACAATATTCAGGAGTGCTACTGTGAATTATATGAAGGCCAATATGTTCCCTGTCTTGTATTGTTACAGTTCCTCAATCTTCCTCAATTAAAGATACTGCACTTAAAAATAGAACATCCTAGTATTATACCAACAATTGACAATACATACTTCACTGACAAGTGCATTGAACTTGAGAAATGTATAGAAATGAATGCAACACTACAAGAAATGAAGATTGAGTATATTGGAAAGAAAATTGGAAGTACCATTATCAGTGTCATTAGAGGAGTAACAAGAAATAAAACAATAACATCATTAACAATACATGTTGACTATGATGATGATGCTCCTCCTCTACCCGATGGAGTTATAGAGCAGTTACTAAAGGACAACAACACATTGCAATCTCTTTCACTGAACATACCTGATAAACTCCAACCATCATCACTGAATATAGTAGAGGTGAACTCACCACTGACTGCTCTAGAGATAGGAGAAAACAATTGGAGTAGTAAAGTGATGACATCATCACTCCTTCCACATATCAAAGGATTACACTGCCTGATACTACCTGATCCATACCCACCACATCTTCTATTTCTCTCTCATCCCAGTCTACATGCACTTACTTTACCACTAGACACAGCTGAGAGTGCTATTGAACTATTTACTATTCTACAAACCAATACTACACTTGAAGCTCTGAGTGTGAAGATAAAGGAGGAGAGAGTATATACCAGCAGTATGGGTACTAGTCTACAAGACATGTTAACACAAAACCAAACACTGAAATATCTTGAAATTGATGCCAGCTGTTATGGTGGTTTTATTCTGTCCTTCCTAACAACTGGTCTCAGACACAACACTAGTCTACAGCAGTTGAGTGTATCCATTCCTCTGAATGAAGATATAAGAACTTTTATTAATGTCATCTCTCAAAAGAACAATCTCACAGAACTTAAAATGAACTTCACACCAGATCAATCATGCAGTAACTTTAGTTATGAAGAGAAGAAACAAACAATGACACCATTGTTTTATGAAAAGGTACTACCTGTTATTAGTAATATACAGTCACAGACAACCATCAGACTACTGGGGATAGTGTGTAGATATATTAATAAAGAGTCATTTCAACCTAACTGGCTAGAACTAGTAGAACATTTTTTTGAAACTATCTTCATCAATCCATCACTTGAATATATTGAGATTGATTCTGAAAGTACTCTCTTGGAGGATTCTCTTAAAGATCAAAAGAAGACACTGATTGATAGACACAGAAAAGAACAACCACACAAACCACTACCAATAGTAAACTTAGTTACAATAACAAGTGAGCTGGCTAAATTATAATATTTAACATAATGTACAGATTAATTATGAATACTCTTGCTACTATATACATGTAGGTCACATTGAAGAAACTCCAGAAAATCTACAATTATTCTGTAGTGAAACTCAAAAAGATCTGAAACATGCTCTTAAAGAAAGTGGATCCATCAAGTATAAAGTTAGCATAGCTATAATACAAGGGGAAGCTCAAGTTGGTAAAACTTGTATCAAATCATTAATTCTTAGATTACCATACAGTGAAGTCAGCACCAGATTAATTAAAGCTCCTTGTATGACATTTGGGAGTTTTTCCATTAATCGATACGGTAAAACAGATGATAACAGATGGAAGCTAGTATCAGATGATCAAATAGATGGCATAATCATTGCCAAATTAACAAAAATTGCATCCCGTTTAAACATTCCAAATGAAATGATACGTAGTCCCATTGCTGCAAACAGAACTATAGAACAAAGTGATAGAGATATAGGAGCTATGTTTTATGCATCTGATAATA
>NW_003552767.1:0-1976 GCF_000090795.2 Amphimedon queenslandica | reverse complement strand
AGTGGATATGTTGTAAGGGACTATATACTGTTATTTTTATCTTGTGATATAATTTTGTGTGCTACGATATTTAGAATGACATGAAGGTTCATGTTGAATTATTTAAGAAACGAGTGAATTGGCTGACAAGTGGCAGTAGAATGCCTTTTGGCAATATTGAAGAAAGAAGGTTATTTTTAATTTTCTTGTAATTATTATTTTTATTTATTCATTCTTGTGTATATAGAGCAATAATAATGATTGACACTTCATTAATCTGTGGCCTTCATTTGACACAACTGCAGCAACACTCAAAGATCCTTCTACATGAGCAAATCAGCAAACTTGACAGCTTTAACATAGTCAGGTAATTTAAAAAGCAAAGGCTTATAGCCCATGGTTTTTTCCAAAAAATGGCTCCAAAATCATCCCAAATTTTTATTACACTTTCTAATACATATTGATGTTCTTATGTTGTGTAGAAAGTTTGAGGTGATTCCGACTTCAGTTTTTCAAGTTACGGCCATTTTAAGAAAACGTCAAAATTTTGAAAAGTACCCAAGGCTATAGTCCATGGTTTTTTCCAAAAAATGGCTCCAAAATCATCCCAAATTTTTATTACACTTTCTGATACATATCGATGTTCTTATGTTGTGTAGAAAGTTTGAGGTGATTCCGACTTCAGTTTTTCAAGTTACGCCCATTTTAAGAAAGCGTCAAAATTTTGAAAAGTACCCAAGGCTATTATAGTCTATGGTTTTTTCCGAAAAATGGCTCCAAAATCACCCCAAATTTTTATTACATTTTCTGATAT
The DNA here is from genome assembly GCF_000090795.2 of Amphimedon queenslandica. Lineage (NCBI taxonomy): Eukaryota > Metazoa > Porifera > Demospongiae > Haplosclerida > Niphatidae > Amphimedon > Amphimedon queenslandica. Next base: position 1,183 of record NW_003552767.1, on the reverse strand, counting down.
ATATTGATGTTCTTATGTTGTGTAGAAAGTTTGAGGTGATTCCGACTTCAGTTTTTCAAGTTACGCCCATTTTAAGAAAGCGTCAAAATTTTGAAAAGTACCCAAGGCTATTATAGTCCATGGTTTTTTCCGAAAAATGGCTCCAAAACCACCCCAAATTTTTATTACATTTTCTGATACATATTGATGTTCTTATGTTGTGTAGAAAGTTTGAGGTGATTCCGACTTCAGTTTTTCAAGTTACGGCCATTTTAAGAAAACGTCAAAATTTTGAAAAGTACCCAAGGCTATAGTCCATGGTTTTTTTCAAAAAATGGCTCCAAAATCATCCCAAATTTTTATTACATTTTCTAATATATATTCATGTTCTTATGCTGTGTAGAAAGTTTGAGGTGATTCCGACTTCAGTTTTTCAAGTTACGGCCATTTTAAGAAAGCATCAAAATTTTGAAAAGTACCCAAGGCTATAGTCCATGGTTTTTTCTAAAAAATGGCTCTGAAATCACCCCAAATTTTTATTACGTTTTCTGATGCATATCGATGTTTTTATGCTGTGTAGAAAGTTTGAGGTGATTCCGACTTCAATTTTTAAAGTTATGGCCATTTTAAGAAAATGTCAATAACCTGAAAAATACCCAAGGCTATTATAGTCCATGGTTTTTTCAAAAAATGGCTCCAAAATCACCCCAAATTTTTATTACATTTTCTGATACATATTGATGTTTTTATGCTGTATAGAAAGTTTGAGGTGATTCTGACTTTAATTTTTCAAGTTACAGCCATTTAAAAAACGTCAAATTTCGAAAAATACCCAAGTTAAGAGAGATTTTTTCCTTGTACCTTATATTCATATAGTATTAGCGATGTGTGTGAACAATGGAGTGATCAACTTGAGCCTCCAACAAAGGAGTCACTGGCAGAAGCATGGAAGTATGTACTAATTATATTGCATCTTGTTACCTGAAGCCCATTCTTAATTGATTAGATGGATATTACACATTAATCCAAAAGGAATGTGCAGCCTCCTTGAGTCATTGCATCTTGTACTAGAGAGCCCAGCATATGATGATGGTATATATCGCATTTATAATAATAACAAATTAACTTTGTATTTGTAGATATAATGACAAGAGATTTACTAGGTCTTTATTTAATAATTAGCAGCATGCCCAATCAAACTGAA
>NW_003552766.1:0-1976 GCF_000090795.2 Amphimedon queenslandica | reverse complement strand
AAAAGAGAGTGATGAATAAAGTACTAAAGTATATATCACAGGGTTTCCCACAAAGCATGCTAAGTGAGCTAAACAGCATGAGCTTCATGAGCTGACAAGCACTACAATACAGTACATGGCATTTGGAGCAACTTTAAAAATTCATAAAAATTCTGAATTTGTTTGGAATAAGCTCAAACTTGCTACACAACATAAGAACATGTATTTGTATTAGAAAAATTATAAAAATGGAGATTTCTCTTCAAGTCATTTTTGGCAAAATTTAGCCTAATACCAGAACATGGTACTTTATTTCTATATTTTATCTGCTGTAGTTCATTCCTTGCAGTGATGAGGATCTCCCATTATCATCACACGAACTGTCACACGACCGCAAGTCACATGATCAGTCACATGACTCGGCTATTGAGACATCAGATGCTGAACAAGTTAGTCATTAAATACATGTACATGTTTTACACTATAATGGCTGCATATTACATGTACATGTACTTTATGCTTTTGGTAGGAATTGCCAGTGAGATTATCAGTATGTCATCCATACTGGAAACCAGTAACACTATATCCATCATTAGTTAACAGGTATAGTAATAACTAATATTATTTTTAAATGTGATAAAAATAAAGAACATAATGAATCCTTTTTGTGCATTTACAAAATGTCTTATTTTAGACCATCTTTGTCTATACAACTTACAGAGATACAAGCTGTGAGAGAGTCACTCTGGTATGTAATTAATATTAATTTACATTATTATTATTATTATTATTATTATATTTATTTATTTATTGTTGTTGTTGTTGTTGTTGTTACTGTTAGGGTATTATTAGGAGTGAGAAGAAGTTGTGTCTATTTTATTAATGAGGGAGGTGTGGTTACAGTCAGGAATGGAATAACATTATCACACCTCTCACTAGTAAAAAACCACATAATATCATTGTAACAGTAATTGATATATCTTGTTCTTAGAAATCACTCGCTAAGATTTTAGAATTTTTTGCCAAGTTGGCAACGAAGCTAAATCGCTTCAGACGAGTTGTCATGGTAACGCAGTCACCCGGAGGGGAACGAGTTTGTCAGACTCAGGAGGCATTTACTGACAGTCTCAACTGCTACTTACTGGTATGACCGGTTTAGTAACAGGTTTAACTGGTTATATGTGTACATTATACATGTATGTAGAGTGTGGATGAAGCATTGCAGAAAATAGAGAAGAAGGTTTCTGAAAAAAGTAAATAAGACAAAATATACTACATGTACATGTATTTTGTTAAAATGTTTATTCCGCTGATTGTGTATTCATATGTATATGTACATGTACATTTTTTATTTTAGGAGAGTTCATATCATTACTAAACTTATCAAATCAACTCAACTCACTTAATTTACAGGTACACACTATACATGAACATTGCAATATACATGTACATAACACATTAATTACATATTATCATTTTATTCTTGTACTGTACATCTAGGTGTCAGCATTAAATAGTGTTGATCTTTGCAGCTGCTCAACTCCTAAAGTTAGCATTTGGTCCACACAATGTACATGTGTACATGTATGTACATGTACATGCATGTACATGTACATGTACATTACATACTGTACATGTGTATTCTAATTTTTAAATATTTTCTCTCTCTTTCTTCTAGTCATTACTTGACGGTTTATGGTTATTATTAAGTACGTATGATCCCATTGGTCCTGTAGGGAGTGATGTGGTAAGTCGTTAAAATCGCATGACCTGAGTCTCTCTCGCTAATAATCAGATTTCAGTTGCTCTTCCATTATATTTAATGAGTGTCTGTCCATACATCAGTACATTGGACCAATGGATGGTCAGTGGTACACTCCATGATCCAATGAAAGAACTCTTCATCCAAAGGTTAGTGAATACATGTATCTACATGTATGTAACAATTAAGAATACACATGTGATTTAAGACTGTTTTAATCATTCACTCATAATTA
>NW_003552765.1:0-1977 GCF_000090795.2 Amphimedon queenslandica | reverse complement strand
ACTTACTCTGTATATACATGTACAAAGCAAGCAAGATGCATGCAAGTACAATTAACTGCTGCATGAAATTGTATTATAGTAAAAGTTGAAACTGGAAGAAACTGAAGCTATATATGTATTTATAAATTCATTGTGAAAAAGTCAAAATCATAAACATGTACATGTATAGTACAAGTATTGTACTTGATGTTGGCATCTGTCACTGAAAGTTGCTTCTGCTGTTTGTCTCTCATCAGATGTTACCATAACACCATCTAGTGATTGTAAAGAGGGCAACTTGTATATCAGTAATGACCTGTGTTGCATCCTTCTAGAGATCTAAGAGAGTATATACATAAGTTTAATGCAGGAAAAGACAATCACATACATATACATGTACATGTATTTAACTTACAGGATTGCTAATAATTGATAATTCTATTAAATAAGAAAGACAGCCTAACTTCTCCAGTTCGCTATAATCCTGAAATGAAGCATTAAATTCATTTCTAATACTCTCTCTGTCTCTCTCTCATTCTAACTTGTATCCTATTCATCCCTAGATAAAGTCTCTCTAAATTCTTCACAGATTCAAAATGTGAGAGATCAGACAATCTATAGTACACATACAGTCCATAGCCTCAACCAGTTTAATGTATTGCATTACAGTATACCTGTTCTCTTCAAGGTGGAACTCTTTAAGAGTCACCAAATGTTGCAGTGAGTTTTCTTGCATGCACTTTATTTTATTTCGATCAAGGACCAGCTCAGTTAAATGATGGAGTCCATCCAATCCTTCAATACGACTGATCTCATTTCCTACATGTATAAATGTACATTATAGTCCATCAGGATAATGGTCTTTCTCCATCTTCCTTACCTTGTAGAAAGAGAGCTCTTAGTCCAGGGAGTCTGTACAATTGCAAAGGCACTAGTGAGTTGATTCCATTGTATGCTAAATGAAGGACTTGTAGGTTCTGCATTACAGGATCACCTCCTCCTCCTCCTCCTGATGATGTTGAAGAGGGTCCACTGCCAGTCGGTCTGATAAGGTACTCCACACGATTGTGATTGAGACAGAGAACCTGAAAAATGAATAAAGAGAGAGGGAGAGAAATTAACATCAGGAGCATTTGCTGAAAGTGCCTGCATGCAGAAAGTTTAAGCCAGAGATGTAGAAATTGAGGAAATTAGTATAAAAATATTGATGTATTAACTGTGGCTGGCTGAAGTTTAAAATTACCTTTAATTTGCTGAGATGTATCAGGCCAGAGAAACTCGTGAGGGAATTGTGTTCAAGATTTAAACTGAGAGAAAAGAAACCAAAACATCATCACTGACATCACATATGTACATTGTACATGTAAAATAGCTTCCTCACCTAACTAGATTGTCAAGACTACTAACTGGAGAGAGGTCTACATGCTTTAGGCCACATTGAACAAAGTCCAATTTCTTTATTGCATTGAAGTCATTGCTGTGACACTTCTCATAAACCAAGTCTTGGGAGAGTCTAAAAGAAGAGACAAAAATTGATACAAGTGTAGATTGACCTTAAAATTGTACCTTCCACCAAGTTTCTCCTTCGCAAGCCCAATCTCTGTATTAGTCTGGAGTTGAGGATGGAAATAGAAAGAAAGAATAATTTATCATTATTATATATTTCTCCATTGATCCTTCCTTACCACTGCTCTTGCATCAACTGCTTTTATAGTTGGGAAGTGATAAATGCAAAACAACCGATAATGAGCTGAGTGACTAGCCAGTGGATTGCAAGTCAAATCTATTGCCACCAAATGAACCAAAGGCTACAATAGAGAGAGAGAGGAGGAGAAAGAACAAGTAAATATATGCATATGTACATGCTAGTTGTACCTTTAATGAAAATAATTGTCTAAGATTTTCCAAGTAATTATGACTAGCATAAACTCTTGAAGTGAAGTTAGTGTCTAAAAAAAGTACAATACATAAGTACATACTGTACATGTGTCAATACAT
>NW_003552764.1:0-1977 GCF_000090795.2 Amphimedon queenslandica | reverse complement strand
TTGCATTATGTTGTTTTTCTAGGTACTCCTGACATGCAGCTGATATTAGGGACATGTACTGTGCTTTTTTAAATAGTGAGGTGGGAGAAGTAAGTTGGCAAGTATACCAAGTTCAGTGAACAATCTAAGTCAATGTTGTAACTTTGGAAACAATAATTACCATTAATTTTACTAGTAATTGAAAGATTGTTCATAATGATAATGTTCATGTTCTGCTGGAAATTCAACATTTACCAGTACTTGCTGCATTTGTAACTTGCAAATAGCTTTTAGTTGATGGGAGAGCCGACGCAATGTTGCCGCAATATGATGCCCAAAAAGCTCTTCTTCATCATTTTTAACAGCTTGCATCCTAGATGCTTCTATGCCTGCAAAGCTTTCAAGTATGGCATAATCAACATCATCCACCTGTTTGCTTTTCTTAATTGGTGGCGATTGCATTGAAATGGAGGTTGTTGCCACTGAAGATAGATGTGAAATTCAGACACCTTGTGAGCTAAAATGGGATGGAAGTCATGTGAAATAGCTGGATGCATACTTACTTCGCTGAGTCATTAAGGTACTTTTAGATGAAACTTTAATATTTTTTTAATTGATGCCTTTTTATAGTAAAGAAAAAGTTGTACAACTTGTGCTATTTTTAAATTTTTACTATACACGGTTTAGAAGTTACAGAACATTTAACTTTAAATATTAAAGAAATTCCTGCGTAACTTTTTATACTTTATACACCATCTTTGATCTTGTGTCATTTCTGGATACCTCTGTATATTATAAAACTGGTAGGAAAAATTAATTGCAAGGTGGGGTTAAGTTATGACATCATATTAGTCAAACCATTAATAAAAATGGCCACCAGTATGTATTTCCTGACTATTGTTTATTTAGCTGTTTTATCTGGTGAATGCAGGCTCTACGAAGCTCTAAAGCTTGCAATCATGGCGTAATGAAGGCAAACACTCAATCAAGTTTGTATGCAGTAAATGCTTTTGTGATAAACTGATGTTTGAAAGTCAACAAAACTTTGAGAGACTGCAGCCCATTTTGCAAAACTTGAAAAACTTTTGCCCAATGATGCAACATACGTCAATAAAAAATAATATTATAAACACAATGATATTACTAAAAATTAAAGTACTCTCATCATGTTTAAGAATTCTTTACTCAGTTTTCATCCATTTTACAAAGTTTAGTAAAGTTTATTGCATCTCACTATTGAGAAAAAAATTGAAAAAATTATATATTGTAGAAAAAGTATAAAGAAAACAACTTGTGTTCCGAAATTTAAAATGTGCGTTCAGCCCATTGTACCTTAAGTGTTAATTGAGTAGACTCATTAGTCTCAACTTTAGCCACAGAAAGATCTGGCTCTGCTGGTTATAACTTATATAGCCAACTGATTATTTAAATGAATGATTTAAAGTGTTTTGTTTTAATTCAGATGATACCTTTATCTTTTATAAATGCTTACTGCCCACGTAGCCTCTGACTTGCCACTGGCCAGAACCACTGATTGACTTGTATTGCATTGAATGTGGCCTTTGTCCAAGTGCTAGGTTTAAGAGATACTGTAAATTAGCTACTTAAATTATAGTATTCAGTCATGGACAACATCATATTAGTGATGATTTACCTGCTGCACTGCAGGAAATGAAGGCTATCATTGTGATGATTATCCCTAAATTTGACAAGGAACTCCTGATGAGTGATGGCATTGATTGTGGTCATTATTCAGTATGCTTATAGTTAACTCGGTGAAGGTGATGTGCACTATGATGTATGCAATTTTGCTTTATTTCAATTTGAAATAACTTTGGCAGATCTATAAATGTAATCCAAGGTAACTTTAACATTTAACATAGCCTGGTTTGAGTTTGTTAGTTATTAATTACGTTGATTAGTCAACTAGTACGTCAAGTAAAGGCGGATTTACAATATGACATTGGCTGAGCGTAATGTAACGTTTATGTATCAATG
>NW_003552763.1:0-1977 GCF_000090795.2 Amphimedon queenslandica | reverse complement strand
TATTTAGGAGTTTGGTGAGACATAATATCATTCATCAGGCATTTCTTGAATTTATAACACATGCTGATCCTTCATTCATTGCTGTAAGAAATAAATTATATGTTCATAATATTCTGTTTTCTTTTAGGATATCATGGAGTCACTGAGAGAGGTTGCTGTAGAGATGTTACACACTCGAGAAGGAGCAAAGGTCAATCTTCAATGTGTCTGGAAAGGAACAGCTAAAGTACCTGTACTATTTATATCTCCAGCTGTTTACGTCGTTTGAAATTTAGGACAGGAAAGTTTTTGTGAAATCATTGAAGAGCTACGTTGTTAAGATTTGCAAAGTAAGATTAAAGAAATTATTAATAGTATTATCTTTTTGTCAGGAAGAGCATGGCCATCTTGTTTTGCTTGGAATATTTGACTCTGTTGATGACACTGTTCTTGTATCCAAGACTATCTTAACCGTAAGAAAAATGAGCAAAAATAATGTCATTTATCTATCCTCTCTCTCTCTCCCTTTTCTCTCTCCTTTTCAGGAGATCATAGCTTCTCTTGAAGAGATCTGTCAAGATAAACATGGCCGCCGTGTTCTCCTTTACCTCCTCAATCCTCGCTCCCCCAAACATTTCTCCCACCAGTTCCTCCAACTACTGACACCTGGCGATAACAATCAACACAGGTGGAGTTTTAAAAACTATAATATTATTTTAAAATTTTATATTTAGTAAGAAGCCACAAGACATCAGGTGGGCAGAGTTAAGAGCTGCTATATCTCCACCCCTCATTAAATTAATTTCGGAGAATGTGGTTGAGTGGGCGTGTGAAAAACCTCTTGCTCCACTTGTAATAGAAACTGTGAGATCAGCTGTTGGAGACGTGACGCCTATATATACTACACTGATCAACAAGGGATTAACACGGCCACTTGATACGGATCATGGGATCAATGATTCCAATCAAATGATCACTGATTCGGTGGCTGATTCAAATCAGTGTCATCTCATTGGTGGTCCGTGTGGTCACTGGGTGTTAAAGAAATTGATTGCTATCAACAGAGAAGGTAGAATCAAGAATTAAGACTATCATACATTGCACATCTCTCTCCCTTTCTCCTTCTCTCTCTTCTTCATTAGACTCTACTCCATTATTCAGTGACTTGATAATACAATCAGTACCTTCAGATTATATAAGTTCTTGGGCCACCATTAATAGAGGCTGCTTTGTTCTATCAAGGTATAAGTACAGTTTACACAAGTACATGAGTGTTAACCGCATTTTGTCCAACCCATGAGACCTTTTACAAATAACTGAGTATAAAATGAGACTTGGGTGTGATGTGGATCTGAACTAAGAACAGAGTAGAGCGCTCATCCAATTTTTGAATGGGTTCAATATGCCCCTAGCCCCCTACTACATGTAGAAACATTCAATGATTTATGATAATAAATCATAAATGATTTATTATCATTTATGAGACCGTATACTACACTACTATTATTAATGTGACGTATGTATTTTGTTTTTGTAGTTTGTTGTCTGAAGCTAGCAAAGAGAATCAGGAGAAGTTAAAGGAGTTGCTTCAATCATCAGTTATTGATCAACTAAGAACTAGCAATACTGAAGGAGCTAGTGTATTACTGAAAGAACTATAATCTTAGCATAGATATAAAATTATGAAGATAGGATATAGCCTATCAAAATTATGACAATGTTATTCCACACCCAACCAATGCAAGGTGTGGCTATTAAACTGCAAGACTCAGATAAAGAAAGGAAGATTCATTATTATAAATGATGAGTAGTAATTATAGATTAGTATGTCCTCGTGGAGACCGCCCTAGAGGCAGGACATTTGTAACATTAGCTCCTGCTCCGATAGTAGCTCCTTTAAAAATGTCTAGAGATGATTTCAAGTTTGAGGAAGAGTTCAGTGACTTGAATATTGATTGCCCAATATGTCTGAACATTATTATTAGTGAGCCCCGAAAG
>NW_003552762.1:0-1977 GCF_000090795.2 Amphimedon queenslandica | reverse complement strand
GCTGTCATTGACTTATCATCATTGTCTTAATATTAATCATTAATTATAATTATCATTTTAAAAAGCTTAAACTATGGATAGTAAATCTCTTGTATCTGCACTTTATGTATGTTTAGGACTAGGATAATGATTATAACGATTCAAATTGTTATCAATTGGGTTATGTTGTTTATGTTAAGTTTAAAGATAATCAAGAAGGAAAAACAAGCAACTATATGCCATGTAAGTCCTTACACAAATATAAGCCTATTTTGACTAGAAGCCTAATGGTACATGTATGTATGCTTATTACATCACTGACTATTACATCACTGACTATAATAACTGATATAATTTTATTACAACAGTCACATGAATAGCACTCACATCAACATTGTGTGAAGGAATGGTGTGTTCACAAGTAAGGAACTAAATAACATAATGGAACAGATATTGTAGCAATTGAATAACAATGTTAACACCATGTCGAGGGACAAAATGTTATTAGAGTGCATTGTGTATATTATAATTAACTTAATAATAAGATTACCTCACTCACAGTAACTTGATATGGATTCTCATCACCTATTGCTCTGTTATCATTCTCATCACCTATTGCTTCGTTATCATTCTCATCATCTATTGCTTCGTTATCATTCTCATCATCTATTGCTCTGTTACTAGTCAGTTGTACAGGTGATGTGGTAATTGCTATATTATGAGTCTCTTCATATTCATTGGAATCAGCTTGTTCTTATAATATCATCATAAACACTTTGCATAATTATGCAATATTTACCAAAATGTACAACCTCTTTTGTTGTCTTGCTTTTTCTTTTAATAGCAATTATCGTGCCGAAACATATTGTTAATATGAACAATATCACTAATACAACACTAGTACTGACTGCACCAGCCACAAGAGGTACAATGTTATCATCAATGCTTTCATCTATTTTCAAAAATATACAACACTTTTCTATGTGTGTGTTATACTTGTTGATGGAGTTTCAGTTTCAATTGTAGCAGTAGTTGATGTAATAGTAGCAACTAATGAGGAGGAATATATTAAAATATACTGTATAACTTGAAATTTTTGTGGAATATAAATTTCATGGTTCTTGTGGTTTTGGGGCTTCCCACGAAATTTAAACCCACAAAATCATTAAAGTGCCATCCCCTTACAGGCTATGTAAAATGTCAACCATGAAAATTAAACCACGAATTGCCCCACTAGGAGCAAACCACGAAAATTTAGACCCACAAAAATTTCAAGCTATATGGTAACAAAATAATTATTATACATTAGCTAACAAAATATTATTTTCTGCCATTACAGACAGTTTTAATCCAATCAGATTGAATCATAAAGGTTAGTAAATATAAATATCATACAGCTTTTGAACAATTTTTTGCAAATTTCAAAATGATGCTTTGGTGCTTTATTGATTATTAAGAAGACAGTGAAAAATAAAGACTCAAAGTGCCTATTAAGTTGCTTAATTGTTCAAAGTCTATTTAAATGGTCAGTGGTAAGAAAGTGCAAGCACGCATTCATAACAAAATTTGGCAAATATTTCTATTGGCAGGGCCGTAGCCAGGAACTTAAAATAGGGGGTTTGGAAATTGCTGCGTGCGAAGCGCGCAGCGAAAATTTGACGAAGATGGGCGTGGTTGGTAGGCATGGTCTTAATTTACACATCTCAGCCATGTGCTGACTCAGCTAAAATGGCTATCTGTGCTTCTCGCTGTTGCCAAAATGCTAATCCTGCTTTTGCAGTGCTGTTCTTCATGACAGGAGCTAATCTAAAACTTTTTTGCAGCTACAACAGGGGGGTTCGTCCGAACCCCCCGAACCCCCCCTGGCTACGGGCCTGATTGGTGCATTTTTTACACATTTTTTACACATTATAGTTGTTTGTATGACAACTATATGATTTAGGAGCCAATTTACTATGCCTATTTACTACTGAAAAATCAAATTGCCGCAGTAATGTA
>NW_003552761.1:0-1977 GCF_000090795.2 Amphimedon queenslandica | reverse complement strand
TCATCATCCCCATTACCTGACCTGTTTACTATGCACTGTACAATTAGCGTTTGAGTTCTGACCAATTAGCTTTATGGGGAACATTGTCTAGTGATCATGTTTTATTGTTATTAGTTTATGTTTGATGTCATGCAGCTGTACACTTAGCTGTTTAGACACCGAATTACGCTTGATTTTTGCTTTGTGTACATGCTTGTGTAACTATTAAGAGAAGAGGGATAGCAAAGTTAGTCAAATGATTGCAGTGACATGTTACTGAACTGTTAGCAGCTTCAACAGTACACCCATCAGTTGACCAGTTACCTCTACCTTCTATAAAAAGCATTAATGCATTTCAACAGATGGTGATCACTGCCAAAATATGACAAATTTATAGAATGGTCTAGTTCTCCACGCGCATATCATTGTCAATGCATTATGCGTATCATAACAACAGCCAAAAGTCCAACATGATCAGAAATTACCAGTCAACCAGTATTCTTTTCTTGCGACATAAGTCAACAAAAAATATCATGGTCTGAAATACATACAACTATGGTCAACATGGGTGGGCGCGGCTATGCTTTGTGGGCGTGGTTTAATTTTAATTAATATAATCAATGGATCTATGCTGCTGTCAGTTCTACAATCAAAGACATGAAAGAAGAATTTCTAATAATTTATCCCCACAAATTATGCTGATGGAACTTAGCTGTCATAGAAACCACATCTGTTATATATTTTTTAAAGCTTACAGGACCTTCGAACTTTCTCTATCTCCATCTCAGTAGAAATCAAAACTGAGAGCGGGTGCCCGGCCCCATAGGCGGCTGCAGGATTTGACTACTAGTCGGGCATGGGTGTGGCACAGGAAATGGGTTGGGCGCGCGAAGCGCGCCGTGATTTTGGCCACACCCTCTTTTACGCACCCTTTTTAGCGCAATTTTTTGGTAGCGAAGGTTATTGTAATAAAGTAGTGGGTAGTGTAGCTCCAACACTGACTTCTGTAGTGGTAATAGTACTAGTAGTAGTATTAGTAGAGGAAGTAGAAGAATAGGGTGATGGAGAATGAGCAACAATTGACTGTATATCAACTGTAGCTGTAAAAACTGTAGCTGTATCAACCACAAGAGTAGACTGAGACTCATGATCATCAACTGATTCAGCAAGAGACTGGCCTAAAGTAAGAATATGAGATAATCTGTATTATTGACTTCTATACTGTACTTACTAGGTTCACTTTGTAAACTGTTGTTCCAAGTCTTACCACCTCCTCCTTTATTTAGTCTCTCTTCATCACCTTGTTATCAGCCTGCCATTTATGCATTCATAATTATAAGATTTTCATAAAAAAATTAACTATTAATTAACAATAGAATAACTATTAATTATGGTGATGTCACACTTCCGGTCAGAATTTTTGGTCGGGCATTGCCCCTAAATGCCCGACCCTGCAGCCGCCTATGCCCGGCCCCTATCTGGTTAACGACTTCAAACTATCATAATGAGTTCAGAGGAAGGCTGTAAAGTACATTCTGAATGCACAACCAGACAATAGATTTTATTATCTATGGTGATAGTGATGATTGAGCTTCCTTCATTTCTTCCTTTTATGATTGTCGTCACTATTACCCATCGCTTGTCACCTGCTGAGTCGTCACCTATCCCTTAACCTGATCTTAATCAAGCATGTCAGATTTTATTGAACTCAATACAGTTAACAGCTCAGCCCTAGCTATTTTCCACTCCAACGTCAATTAATGTCAATACAGATTTAGTTCCACTTGAACGCCAGTTGATGTAATTTTGTGAGTTAACAATTTCTCTCACTAACAATCTTTGTAATATGCATGATAGAGAGAATACACGGCATGATAATAATGTCCTGGCAGTCACAAGACTATAGCAGTCACTCATCAACCATTTCGTGTGGTGTTTGATTAAAAATGCAAGTTTTATCAAGGACTGTTGCCAGTCAATTTGAGTAAATTAGTGTGC
>NW_003552760.1:0-1977 GCF_000090795.2 Amphimedon queenslandica | reverse complement strand
AGCTTCCTGTGGAGAGCCAGTGCTTCCAGTCTCAGATACACTTCTTTGTGGAGGAGTACCTTTAATATTAATACAATAAACTAGTATCAATGAATATTAAGTATTAGTTAAAAGCACTGTTGAGAGTAGGTTACGGAAATTATTGCACGAGGGGCGATCGAGAGGAAAATGTAGCACGAGGCGAAGCTGAGTGCTACATTTTCGTCGAGACCGTCCCAAGTGCAATAATTTCCATAATCTACGAATCAACAGTGCTTTGATTGGTTTGTAGTGGTGCGTGGGTGGATCAAATGAAATTTCAAAAGTCACACAGGTGGCCAGCACAAGATGATCAGATCTCATTTATCACTATTATTATTGTTACAAGTCTAGTGTATGTAGCTGAGGCTGTTATTTGCCTCTATCAAAGCTTGTGGTTAACAGGAAAGCCCATACATATTATACTGTGCAGTACTATATATTCCACACAGTGCTATATTTTCCTACCATGCGGTTATTGGAAGTTGTAGCACTGGCAGTGCCTTTGATCTGCCCACGCACCATACTACAAGTAATGAAATACAGTGAGTAGTCATCATTAGGGCTAGGCAAATTATACTGGCATAATGGGAGTATAATGGGTTTCTTACATGATAATGAAAGATGAGGTTTCGTTTTATTGTTTCATCTGTCCTGCTGCTCTTTAGCCTTGCCCACTAAAGAGGTATATTTGTATCCACTATATTTGGCATCATTGTGAACTTTTTCTGCCTCGGAAAGATAAGTCAAGCATTTTCCAGACAGAGAGTAACTTTTTAAAAATGATATGTTTATTGTAAGACTCTCCAGCATTTCACAAGAAAGCAGTGCCAGCTTAAAAGTGGAGTTCAAGCAAACACACACACACAGAGACAGGACGACTACTTTACCCTAGCTTCATGCCTACGTGTGGCTTGGGTTACGGGTAATGAGTATCAGTAATGTAATACCTGAGTCCCTTGATATCTGCCCTCAGCTTCACCTCAAGCAGATATCTCAGTCCTCAGGTATTACATTATACACACACACACACACCTCCAGACAGGCTGGCCAATACATGTACATGTAAAAGATACTCACGGCTTTTTTTGGGTTTTTATACTTCGATGGTAAGAGTATGATTTGAGACGGAGTTAGTTGGACCCAAAATTGGTGAGATATTTTCATGTGGTAACTTTTACCGGACTTCTTCATGACACGCCTCTTTAGCAATCCTTGAGAGAGAGAGAGGGGGTGGAAGAGAAGGAGAAACATTATTTGAAATAAAAACATATTTATTATTATTTTTTTCTAAAAACACACACAAAGAGATAGTAAAAATAACAATAACAGAAATAAAACAACACCTGACGCAATAAGTCAATAATTTTATTTATAACAATAAGAAAAAGATGTACATGTACATGTACGCAGTAGCAGCAGCAGCAGCAGCAGCAGGTGTATATTAATAGTAGCAGCTGTACTGTGTATTAGTAAAGTACCTTCGTAAAGGATTTCAGTTTCTGCACTATTGAGACAAACACCTTCTTCATCGCTGAAAAAATAACAATTAAATATTAATAATAATAATAATATTTAATAAGAAATATTATAATTAATACACGTACAACTGTGACAATAATATTAAATAATTTAAAATAAAATAAAATTTAGTGTGGTACCTTTCTCTTGCCACTTCTTCTGTCGTTTCATCAAAACTTGCAACGTCAATACTTGAATTATTAGAACCGACTGACGCTGAAGGAGTAGTGTCTGGAGAAATTAATGATAAATAAATTAATGGTGAAGTGTAACTCTCTCTCTCTCTATAACGTGATTATCTTACAGTCGGAGGTGGCTACGCCCAGTACATTATTATCAAGTACACTGTCATAAATTAGACTGACATTCTGAACCTGTTCAGGACTACTGGCCCGACTAGAAGAGGATAAAATATCATAAGAACATGTATATGTATCA
>NW_003552759.1:0-1977 GCF_000090795.2 Amphimedon queenslandica | reverse complement strand
TTCAATGTTATTATGTAAGAAACAATGGATCACCCTGCAGTGTAGAGTAGAATTTGCATCACAAGAGTAGGATTTTCAATTTGTATTTTTATGTTGGTTGTTCAGAATCCTACTTGCCTCTGTTTCCGTTCCTTTTCTGACAAATTTGCTAAAAATCCTACTTGATCTTGTTTTTTTTAAATTTTTTTGTTCTTTGTGTCAAATTTTTTAAAAAAGCTTCAACATTCAGATGGTGTCCATGGCTCCATTGCAATTGTGGTTACTAGTTATGCTGTGTTTAGTAAAACGGCACTAATGTACAATAAAATAATCTTGGCACAAGTCCTTGTTCAAAAAAGAAGTGAAAGTATCCATCTTCCTTGCAATCCTTACCTGTTGACTGTGCCTTATGCAAGTTCATAATCAGTCATCATTGTAATAACATGCATTATACTTATAATTAATTTTTTTTTGATATTTTAAATACAAATTATTTATCATTAATTTTATATTAATAAAACAATAAAATCGAGGACTAAATACCTTCTTATTGTTGAAAATGAAAGCCTGGAACTCCATTAAGTATTGTAGTTCATCAAGCATAGCTAAGTAAAAAGGTGCATTCTTTTCCTAGTTCTTGCCTGACTATGCGCGGCCACACCAAAGCAAGGAGCATATGCTCCATTGATTAACAAAATGGCAGCACATGATAAGTATGAGTGATTCAGCAGTCATAGTGTCACTCTCCTTTCTTGGAGAATGAGTTGATGGGACATGGATTTATGCATAAACTGTTGGAGCAGAATGTAGTAAAAGTTAGCCTTTAAGGACTAGTCAACTTTGAGATACACACAGATAACTGGATTAACAGGAGATGATGAAAATGAAAAATGTGGACTGAACAAGAATGGTCGCTCTGCCAATTTTTGACTTTCCTCTTAGACAAGGTTTAGATCCATGCTAATAGCACCAAGGGAGTCAAGATACTGTCCTCTAAAAAGTGTGGTAAGTATAGGAGCTTGTTTTCCTGGTATAGCGAAGCTGCAAAAGTCGTGGCAGCCATATTATTTGGGGTGAATCTTAATTAGTGATGCTACCGCGTTACTAATAGCCATCATAATATTAATGTATGTCTTAGTGTAGGTTTCGTCTGTTGTATAATAATAATAATAATAATAATAATAATAATAATAATAATAGTAATAATAATAATAATGATAATAATCGACAAAACACAACTAAACTATCAACAACCAAAAACTAAACCACAAATTTCTCAACCATGAGCAAACTATGAAAATTTTAAACTGGTTATAATAATAACACTTGTGATAATAATAATAAAAAACTGAAATACTAACCATGCCACCCCCCAACAACGAATAATCTAGCTACAGCTACTATGCCTACCCTACTAAATGATGATACAAGCACCATCTCTACCCATACCAAGATCCAGATCATTAAAGAAGACATTACGAATCATAAAACAATAACTCAAACCTCAAGAGATTAGTGGCAACTAACAGCACCTGATGAACACAAAGCAGCACACGAATACATAACATGAGGGCAACGAATGCTTCCAGGGGGCTTTGTACCTGGGCTCAAAATAAGATGGACAAATGAGAACAACCAATAAATAACAAAATAAATAATAGAATTGGACACATCCCTTGTCAGTATGCGGGTCAGAGGTAGGGCTCTCAAAGCCACCCGCAGGAAGTACATTGTCTAAACAATCACCTGTGACAACAGGAGGGGCAGCCTGATTGTGACCCGTCTTCCTCCCTAACATCCAGAAGCTCTGAGCCCCAGCAGCCACAGAGCCTTCTTGATACCTGGTAGCCATTGAAAGGGAACTAGCAGCCGTAGTGGAGCGCACAGATAGTGAAGGCTGACTCAACGCACAAGGCAAACGGCCAGAGTAACCTGAACTCCGGAACTACTGGCACTCCAAATTTCAGCATCGCTTTCTAACACCAGATGCACAAATCC
>NW_003552758.1:0-1978 GCF_000090795.2 Amphimedon queenslandica | reverse complement strand
ATTTGTCAGTCACAAAATCAATAAACATCAATGGGTGAAATTAGCAGACGAATTTATTAGCAATCAAAATATTAAAGAGAAAGAGAGGGAGTGATCTTACATCTCTTGATAAAGGAGGATGAATTGCAACTGGTATGATAGCAGCATACAGACAACCCCAGAAAGCACTAGCAAAAGTAGCAGCTTCATCATTTCTGAACACAAGAGCAACCTAACCATAGCATAGAGTAACATATTACTGGTATGTTTAAATAATAAAATCTGATTCTAAATTTCTAATAATATCATATGACTATAGTGTTTGATGTCATGTGACACATACATGTACATGCATTTAAGGTAATAGAACTAACTGGATGTGACTAAACCAACAGCATGAATCTGCATATTATATTCATAACATCATACAACACACACACAAATACAAAGATACACACACACATGCTGCATAGAACAAAAGCAACAGGTGGACTGATACAACTATTACTACTAAACTTTAAAAATGATATATTGTAAGACATAAATGTATATATACATGTATATTTAAACTGGAACTGTACTATATATGATAGCCTTGAGTATATAATACATACACATATTCTACAGAAATATTATACATATACATGTACATGTACATGTACATGTACATGTACATGTACATGTACATATACATTGTAGATGAATGCATGCACTGTAATTATGAAGAATTGAAGATAAATAAAAAATGATGTACACATTAGTCTACAATACAACTTAAATGCTAGGAATGTACCTGTGTATGTACAGTACACACTTACTCTGTCACCAGGTTGGATTTGTTTACCACCTCCTAACTTGTTGAGCAAGAAATGAGCCACTTTCTGTGACCTGAGAGCCAGTTTACCTAATAATAATAGCAATAATAATAATGATAATAATAATAATGATAATAATAATAATAATAATAAAATAATAATAATAATAAGAGGAGGAGGAGAGTGAGTGGGAATGACACACATGACAGATGTAAAGTAAAATTATAAGGGAGAAAAGAAATAAGAGTAGATACTGTAGTAACACTTTTGGTAGTAAATATAGAACTACATGTAAACAAGATAGGGGACAATTAATATGTACATAAATGATGCATACATGCAAATACATGTAGTTACAATATACCAGTACATGATTGTACATGTGCATATAAATTGAAGTGTTATCGTACTATAAGTGCAAGCAACTGATGCCTTTCCGTGACTATCAACGACAGATATAGCAGGGATGCTTCCCAAGTGTGGAGCTATGATGCTGTATGGCAGCTTCAAGATTACGGTGCCAATCTTGACGACTCTAAGAAATATTAATAATATAATTTACCAAATGTAGTGAGAATTATAATAATGGAATAATGGTAGTGAGTAATAGAAATGAAGCAAAATGTGTGTGATAGAGAAAAAAGTTTATTTTTGTGATGTCTGCATTACCTCCAGTGGTACGCCAGACACAGGCTGCATTGTTGGGCCAACAGGTCTGGGAGCTGAAGGATCTTCAGCAGGTCTAGCCTCTACAAACAAAAAAAAAAAAAAAAAAAAAAAAATAATAATAATAATAATAATAATAATAATAATAATAATAATAATAATAATAATTTTTAAAGTCATAATCAAGAACACTAGCACAAAGGTACATGTATTTCATGACAATCAAATGCTATTGTTGGATTTATTATTCCATTCTCAGATGTACATGTACATGTACTCAACACTAGATCACTAACCTGCTATATCTTCGTCTCTGAAATATTCCTCAATAGGTCTCCGGTTCTTCTTGGGTCTCTTTAATGTGTTCAGGAGCTGTTGAATCTTGTGTGACACGCCTCCTTTGGCAGCCCCAGGGCCTCCTCCTCCTCCAGTCATACCTTCAACTATTAATAAAAGTCATGTGACTATCACATGATACAGTATATCTATATGTACACACCATTTTGAGGTCTTGCTGG
>NW_003552757.1:0-1978 GCF_000090795.2 Amphimedon queenslandica | reverse complement strand
GTGTGTGTGTGTGTGTGTGTGTTTGTGTGATGTACATGTAGTATGCATATTAAATTAATGATATTAGTATATTGTTATACAGTAGTTGTTATTATTATACTCACTGATATTAAGGAATGTTGTATCACTGAGATTAGCATAATTTGTCTTTCTCATCCCTCCAAACTCTATGATCCAAGTACTGGTTGAATCTTCATTCCAAACTGATAGAGAATGAAATATCCTATTTTTGACTGATTCAGGAACATTGACCTAATAATGATGATGATGATAATGATGATGATAATGAAGATGATGGTAGTTCTTTAATGACAGATAGTTATACAATCAATAAGACAACATTATAAAATACATAATATGTATGTGACTTTGTGTACATGAATATGCATTATATATTTTATATGTACATGTATAAAGTAAGAACATATCATCATAATGTGTTCTCCATTTACCTCTTCCCAATTAGTTTTGTTGATATCAAATGTCTCACTTATATTGCCACCAATAACCAGAAGTTTCAGTCCTGAAGGATTACTCAGTAATACACTGCGATGATAATACAGTGATTGAACAATATCGCTCCCATTAAATATCCTTTCACAAACCTAAATGTACAAAAAACTAATAATATAATAAATATTGTACCTATTATTAATTAATAATTATCATATTTATTGTGTATACATACCACTGATCCTTTAGTAAATGTAAGATGATACACAAAATTTTTTGACATAACATTATGATCGTCTTCAAGTAAAATAGCACTGGTATTATCTACTGAAATCAAATTGAAGTACTTAATTCGAACAGTGACATCTCCAGTAACGTTAGATGGGATCCACTGGCCTACAGTAATTAATATTATTAAGTAAACAAACCTATTCCATAATATTTATTAATTTACATTACCTGTAGTAATTCTAAAATAATGAATATTGATAGATCCTGGTTCAATTATTACAAGATAATCTTCTCCCTCAATCTTTACAGCAATCATACCACAATCAACCATCACCTTAATAGGACCATCCTTATCATTAGTAGATACAACTTTCCTCCATTTGAGAGTATCAACATTTAAACTGTACAGAACATTATCATCATAGCGGAGATGACTACAACGTCCTCCATAATAGAATATCTCATTCCCAATAGCAGCAGCTGCGTACTCCCTGGTACCCAGTGGAGGATCACCAGTGGTAGGTTTCTGCTCCCACCTACCAGTCAGAAGGTGAAGTACCTCTACAACTGATGATACTCTTCTCTCTATCTCAATATTGTGTACTTTAGGACGGTCATCTTTCTCCCCACCCCACATATAAAGACAGTCTCCTACTATTACTGTAGAATGGCCACTTCTCTTAGCAGGTTCATAGTCTACAAAATAAAACAATTAAGAAAACTATCAATTACACATTATTTTAACCTTTTGCAGTGGGGCTGGGAATGGCTGCCATTATGCAATTGCAATGTGGGCGACTCTGTGGTTAGCAAACATCATATCTATGCAAACATACAAGTGTTACATTTACTGTTCATTGTTGCAGTTGTACACTTGGCTGTGACATAAAAACTATAGGAACATGTTTCCAAAAGTACTACTTCCAAGGCCTGAGTTGCAAGGCTTCAACTGATATTATGACGTGCATTCACAATTTCACATACATTATTCAATGTTTTATAATGAGAGGAAGTGAACTTACAAATTAAACACAATAGCAAAAATAAAATAAACAAGTGGGCAATCATTAGGCAGTTAAAAACACATTGGCATCATATCATTGTGCTATATGTACATCTAGCTTTGGTTATTTGACAATTTGAAGCCGTGAAAATTAAGGAAATCTGTGATGAGCTGGTAAAGATGATTTCTTGTCTTTCCTCCAGATAAAGAATGATCCTGATCAGTATACACCTAAAGACATAACATTATTCATAATACCAAACCATGCACTCAAGATTTGCATAGCTGCAT
>NW_003552756.1:0-1978 GCF_000090795.2 Amphimedon queenslandica | reverse complement strand
ATTATGTAATAATAAAGAAGGATGATGCTTGCTAAGTATATAAATTGGCCACCATGTTTGATAGAAACACATTTTTGTCTTACTACCTTTTTGGTGTCACAAACCTAGAAAGCAGTTTGAGGATTAAATGTGGTCTAGTAGTCACCTGAAAGATTGCTATTAAGTGCTTTCTTGGAAGTTGGAACAAAGTCTTTTTCCATTTCCGCCATTAGCAAACTCACATTCAATGAATTTGTTATGATATGCAATGAATGTACATGTATTTATTTTGTAATGAATATAGCATGTATATCCTTGATTAGTGACTTTTACATGTATGTGTGAAACCACATGGTAATATCATGACTGTCTTATGCTGTTATAGTAATATTATGCCACAAGGAATTTAATTACACTCCTTTCATGTAATTAGCTAAAGAAGAGTTCTTTAGTGGAAAAGATTTTTTAAACTTATATTGCCCATGGGCTTTTTAAAGACATTTTGTTAGACTTGTACATGTATACTGAAAGTATCTCATTTTGCTTTTATTTTTATTAGAGCAACAAGTAATGTCTGATAGTGTTTGTAGTGTATCAGGTGAGCATGGATCCACTGACGTCTTTAAAAGCAAGAAAAGAAAAATAGAAAAGTAATGAGAATTTAAATTTTATTACAATGGCCTAGCTGATTGGCCTCTATACATTGTACATGTATTTCCTCTTTCTCTCTTTCCAGGATTGTGAATAATTCTGCCTTCCCTTCGAAGGCCATACCTCAGCAGTACCAACAGCATGAAAACCTCTCCAGTACTTCAGCAAATGGAGGGACTGAAACTAACACTGGACCAGTTGAAGTAGAGGTAGACCATGCCAGCACATGCAATCTGGATGAGATAAGGACATGTATACCAGTGGACATTCCTGATGCTGATAAACCTATTCCTGGAACAGTATTACTACCTCCTAATACAGAAACACAGCCCCCAGTCGACTCATCACATCATTCTGTACATGTACTTCATCGCCCTTAATTCTAATGATGATGTCATGGGCTCTCAAGTTAACAAGACGACTATCCTGAATTTACATATATTTGTTGGGACAAGTGGTACAGGAGGACATGAAACAATGGAGGGAGACGTAATGGAAGAAGAGAGCCAGACAAATAAAATGGAGGACATCAGGACATTGATCAAGTCGAAACTAATTTTGAGGAAAATAATATTAGGAAAATTGCAGAGGACGAAAGTAGTATAGTAATAGATGGAGTTGATTTTAAGAGTGACTCAAATGATTTCAGTCTGTTGGATCATAATGTTGAATGGGATGAGATACTTAAATGCATCTGTGGAATTTATGATGATGATGAAGACGTGTCATGTGATAATCATTTGACTTTGCCACTGAGATATAAAGTAATAGCTGTTCTTTGGGAGAGATACAGAGACGAGAACAATGGAAGAACAAAGATACAGATATCCCTCAATCTTGTACTGTTTTCCAAATTTACTGTGGAAGAGAAGGAGAGAGGGGAAAAAAGAAGACTTTATGTTATCTCAGAGACGACTGGTAAATGAAAATTTTATTGTTTAAAGTCATGTTTCTTCTTTTAGGATTCAGTCTGATGTCAGAGTTGGCAATATAATACATATTGTCCCCAGCTGCTCGACTTTAAGTGCGTCTGTATCTTGTGCTGATTCACAGGATTGCTTTGTCAATAGTAATGATAATGCTGGATGTATTATCATTAATCCAGACCATCTTGTTCGTGTAAGTAGAATAAGTAATGAAATCGCTTGCACTAGAAGGTAAAAATGACATAGATTTAGTGTACATGTACAGTTTTGTCCAATTTTTGAGCAACTTTAAAAATTGATAGGAAAATCAAATTTTTATTCAAATCAGCTCAAATTTTAGAACGGTATCAGAAAAATTGAGAACACTCTCCTATCCATTTTTGACAAAATACTATTTGTTATACATGTACATTATATCTCCC
>NW_003552755.1:0-1978 GCF_000090795.2 Amphimedon queenslandica | reverse complement strand
AAATCACATTAAAATACACAAATGCCAATATACAAGGGAGTGGTGACCCTGTCCCGTCCAACAAAGAGCAGGAACTGTTCTGTCACTACAAGACGCACCTAAAAGTGTTCAAATTAAGTTGGTAGTACTAGTACTTTATTGTAAATATCAATAAATGACTTTAGCATTTTAGGTTGTAAACATTAATCCATTCAGTTACTCACAATGATGAAATACACTAGCATCATAATCTACATGTACACACAGTATGCTATACATTTGTATGAATTAAAGATGAAAAATTAATTAATGATCAGAAAAAGACAAACTGTATACATGTAGATGTACGTTGAACATCATGTAAATGCAAATTTCAGGAATTCAAAAAACAAAAGTAGTAAAATTACATACCGTACATTTGAAATGAAGAACTACACGTCCTGTATGCACATGTACATGTACATAGGTATCAAGCAGGCTTAAATAATTATTTGAGTGTTGTCAAATGCTTAAATAGTACTACAAAAGTGTACTCGTACTCATACTTAATACAATTTGGAAAAATAAAGGACTTGTACTTGTAGTCCTTTTAAAATATCAACAGGTAATTGTCAAGTACTTAAATAATTCTTAGAGTACATGTACTTCGCCCCAAGCCCGGAAGCAAGTAGTAAATTTAGGCAAATAAAAATATTTTTAACAAATTATTCCTATGAACCAAAACCTTAACTTAAGATGTTGGCATGGCAAAACATTTGTAAGAAATTATTAATTTCCGAACCTTAAGTTTTAAAAAGCAATTTGCCCAAATTATCTATTCCAAACTACATGCATCTACGACGTACATGTTACATGTAGCTACACATTTTATCATCATTACCTGCCACAAGTCTCTGTGAACAACAAGAAATAGTGAGAAGTCTGCAATTGACTCTGAAGTCAATGAGAATGGACTGGAAGACCTAAATAGATCAGTCAACTCCTTTATCTCAATGATAGTGTGAATCAACCATACCTTTAATGTACCACAACTGTAACGGCTATCACTGCATCTGAAATGAGAGTAAGAGAAAAAAGGAGAGAAAATTGTTAAAATTGTAAAAACAAATCCAATTTATGGCCTATTAATATTAAATTAGTATCATGTCTTCAGAAGAATTACTGTATGTGTTATCATTTTGAAAAATGTAATGTAGTATTAACACAACTTACAAAACTACATATTACATGTACATATATGTCTTGGTATAGCCATTGACGAAAAGGTCTCAGAAAAGCTCATAAACATAACTGTAGACTGATCAAATTACATGAATGCATTAGAAAATAGACAAAAATATTAAAAGTGCAAATTATTAAATTGGGTACCTCTAACCACAGAATAGAGGCCCAACATGTACATGTATGTCTGTCAGCAGTTAATCAACAGAACAGGTGACAGTATAAAACGTGCATTGTTTCACAAGTATACACTACAAACAATGTTGACTACACAATCACAGCAAAAATTACAGACGTGTACATGTGTATAGCAAATAAATTATAATAATTGCAAATAACAATTTCTCTTTTTTGTTATAAAAAATAATTATAGATTGCACACAATTTTAGGAAAACCTCAGACATTGGAGTTGAGGTTGTACAAATTAACATTACAGTCATTCAGTTTATCATTACTAGCTTTCAAATAAGAACAAGTAAATAAAAAACATTAGAAATGGAAAAGTAGTAGGATTAAATTGTAAAAAAGTAAAGAAACAAGAGGGTACTTGCAAAGTGGTGTGATAACAAATCCTACACCACTGCATGAAAGATATTACCCAAAAGCATTGTAATTAACCACACAGGCTACTACATGATAAACTATGAAGCCATGTCTTTCATGCAATGGTGTAGGATTTGTTATCACACCACTTTGCAAGTACCCTCTTGTTTCCTTACTTTTTTACAATTTAATCCAACTACATTTCCATTTCTAATGTATTTTATTTACTTGTTC
>NW_003552754.1:0-1979 GCF_000090795.2 Amphimedon queenslandica | reverse complement strand
ATGATAAAAACATGATTATCGACATATTTAATGAGATTCAAATGATATCACGAAGCTTCACGTCATGAAACATCATGGCGGCTCCCTTTCATGTTGACCGGAAGAACCCTTTGAGAACCTTCCAGAATACCTAGAGACTCCAAAATTGGTACAGATTTTTGGAAGAACCCGTTTTGCAACTATATCAAGTTTCAAATTGCTAGCATAAAAAATAAAGAAGTTATAAGGATGGGTCAGTGGTCAAACTCAACTGAAACCGACTAGTTAAAAACTTCCATAAGATAGTTTATGGCAAACGAATGCATGCATGCCTGCGTGCACCAAATGTTCAGGTTTCTTTCTCCTTCTTCTTCCACAGTTAAGTAAGAACTAGTCCTAGAGTTTTTATCCTATAAATATGATTTTTACACCATTGTGTTGCACTTGGAGAAAGAGGAATCACAAGAAATAATAGATAAAAATAACAAAAGAGTTCAATCCTAAATATAAATAATAATTATAAGAATAATAATAAATAAACAACAAACCACAACTGAGAGGGAGGAATACAAAATTCATAAAATTGCAAGCTTTAAAATGCATTTCATCACCTTTCAACCTATTCACAGGAAAAATTTTTTTGCGTTTTTTCTACTGACCACTTAATATCATAAAAAATAATTTTCATAGATATAAATTTTCACAATTTTTTAAAAACCATGAAATTAGCGAAATTAAATCCCCATGAAACATACCTAGCCCCTATATAGTATAGCATAAGATTGTATTAAAAAAATTATTTAAAAAAATAATTCTTTCCTAGCCATTTTTAGACGAAATTTGGCCAAATTCTGACCCATTTTGAGCAAATTATTCGTAAAAAATCTAAACTTGATCAAATCAACTCAAATTTAAAAAACATAACATAAGGACATGTACGTATATGTATCTGAAAAGTTATAAAAATGGAGACTTTTCTATTATGACGTTTGGCCCGATTTTTGAGCAACTTTAAATATTAATGAATGAGCTGAAGCAGCTTCAAGTTTTTATGCAGCATACATGTAAGTACATGTATATATGCATCAGAAAAAATTATAAACTTGACAACCCACTGATAAGAATGTTATAATATGTGACCATAATTGACAAAAGGTACCTTATGGCGGATTTAAAAATTCATCATTATAATGAAAAATATCATCCTGTGAGTGCTCTGTTGGACAAGCATTGTTTCTAAAAGTTACATAGGAACTTTTTGCATCCTCTGAAGTATTTTTATGATAAATGGAGCTCAGGAAGTTGGATTGTTTTGGCTATAAAGACAAATTTAACTACCCGCCATAAGGTACATGTACCTTTTGTCAAGTATAGTCACATATGTATGAGGTAATTATGTGTACATGTAATTAGTAGGTTATACACATGTATATTGTGTTAATTAGTATAATTACTATTTATGTAAACATGTACTTTTAATTAGTGATATGATTTTAGTTCCTATGACCTTATGCCCTCTCATGAGCATACTTAAAACATGCATGTACATGTACGTGTACATCATTACATGTGCATGATTTATGCTAACACATACTCTAGTGCTTGTAAGTGCACGGTGTAACGTAACAATTGCCAACATTAAAATGTTCATAACTCAGAAGTTGTCAGTTCTACAGTAAAATGAAATTAATTGTTAATCGCTTTATAGGATCGCAGGACATACGCTGGATCATTCTTGTACCATTTAAATGAAGGACCTCTTGTAGCATGTGGCTATGTAGTATGTCACTGTATCAAGTATTGTAGTGACTATACTGTATATTACTATACTGTATATTACTATACTGTATATTACTATGCTGTATATTACTATACTGTATATTACTATACTGTATATTACTATACTGTATATTACTATACTGTATATTACTATGCTGTATATTACTATACTGTATATTACTATACTGTATATTACTATACTGTATATAATAGTTATAGCA
>NW_003552753.1:0-1979 GCF_000090795.2 Amphimedon queenslandica | reverse complement strand
ATCCAACCAGGGAATGAAATGGACATGAGCTGACAATAAAGGACAAACCCATACATGTACCCTTTAGTGAGATGCACATTGAATACAATGATGGCAAATACCATTAGAGTCATTGGTAGGATTTGAATAAGAAGGAATTGCAGCCAGCCTTTTGTCCTATTAGAACATTCTAGACATTCAAGATAAAAGGAGTTTATGGGTACACTATAATTTTCAATACATTCAGAGCACAGTATGCCATTACGGGTAGAAAATCCAGAACAAACACAATTACTCTCTGAAATTTCATTATATGGTTGACTGTATACAGTATTCACATAGGAAGAAGGACATTCAGCAATCTGGAGCTCATTGTTAGTATCATTGCTTATATTATAAAGACAATACTGGTAGTTTTTAGTAAATACAATTTCATCATAGAAACAAGAGTCATTATCACAAGAAAAGTATTTTGATGGCACTGTACACCCTGACATACCCTACTGCTCCAGAGGCCAATCACATTGTAAAAAATCAACATTGAAAGAGATAGAGAGACCATCAACTGTATCTACTTTGACTTGAATACTGGAAGCTGTGTTCCCAAAAATTCGCTGACCATCACCATATTTGGATGTACAATTGGTAGAACTTGATATAAAATGATTTGGTTTATAAAATGAGGCAATGCCTTTTACTATGCAGTAGCTTAGTTGTTGATTAGTGACATCAACTGATTTATTCTTACCATCATAAAGTTCAATTTCAGGTAACTTTTGACCTGAATAAAGAAGGACAGTTGAATTTTTTACCCCAATGAAAGAGATCCCAGACTTAACATTATCTTTGCAGCTAGTAAGATCTAGTCCATTTTCCATTTCTATTGTGTTGTAATGCCAGTTACTCCAACAGAAAGCACCTTGAATGTCAGGATTTTGTACAATCATTGAGTTGTTTTCTGGAAACCAACAAGGCTCCATTGAAGTCACAAAAACAGAGTTTATCTTTGTATTAACTGTGTTATCCCAAAAATTAAAGGTGCTATTCCATTTTTCTGGATGAGTATAAAGATTGTATAGTCTAACAAAACATTCTGAGGTTACTAAAGATGCCTGATCATCACCATTGCAGCGACCAGAGTATATAGCCCCACCACCTGTGTTTGTCAGTACTTTGTTATTTATAAAATAGAAAGAAGTATTTGGATACACAGTGAGATAACTACAGTCATAAAATCCCATGCCACCTCCACCTTCATTAGCAATGTTATTGGTAAAGTTCAAAGTGGAATTGCTCATAACAACCAAGTCTGCACTATGCAGAACAATAGGAGTATCAGCATTATCGTCAAATTCAAAATCTCCTAATAAGTGTAGGTCAAAACTGTTTGAGTATATTATACCACTGCAAGGCAGAAAAGAGTGGGTGGTCTGATTCTTTTTCTGACATATTGGAGTGTTACCATTAAAGTTGCAATTGTTCAGATTTGCTATAACTTGTTTAAATGATACGGTAACACTTGAAAATCTCTGACCGTAATATAATGCTGAGCCCAGGAAAGCACTGTTTCCAATGAACTGAGTACCTTCTATAGTAACTAAACTGGGAACTGAAGGTAGTCCAATTGATGAACACACATATAATCCACCACCAGATATCCCAGTGTTATTTTCAATCCTACAGTTGGTAATATAAACACCATTTAATCCCAGGACATTAGTCACATTAAGTTCATAATGTATCTTACCACCACCTCCAGACTCATCTGTGTCCCATGAAGATTTGTGTATAAAGCAATTTTCGTTATTGCTAACATTAGAGTTGGTCATACTAAAGCTATTGAAATAAGCATAGTCAAAATACCCAACATAAAATCCTCCTCCGTAATGAGCTTTGTTTCCATTAAATGTACAGTTGTAAATGGAGATATTATTATCATGTGCCCAGGCTTTGAAAACAACAGAAAGACCATCACCTTTGCCAAAGTTATAATTTCTACG
>NW_003552752.1:0-1979 GCF_000090795.2 Amphimedon queenslandica | reverse complement strand
TGACACTCACTATTGCAATGACTTCGATGAGTGACAATCATTATAGAGCATTGCGAGATCATGTCGTACGTGAAGTTTTGTCTCATAGTCACAGCATTGACAATATAGAGTCACGTTGTCATCTTTTGGAGCTCGTAAACTGCAACCAGCCTCGACCAAATGAAGCCGACCCTAAGCCTGTTTTTGATCCAAGCAACTTGAGTAATGTCTTAAAGTGGTTTGAGGATTGCGGTCTAGAATATCCGAAAGAGATAGTTCAATATCAACAACGTCATCAGATTTTAGTACCTAAACCAAAGAAAAATTGTATGTTATTCATTATTTTTATGTGAATAATATTATTTGTTTAATTGTATTTTTCAATACCTTTAGGTTGTTGTTTATGGATGACCCTGACACTTATATTTCTTCTCTTATTCTCCATCACGTTTATCATTAGTCTTGTGGTGATATTTTTGAAACCTAAAGTTATGAACGTCAATGTAAGAGATCCACAAAATAAGACCTATCCAATTATCGGTCTCAGTACCAACGTTAAATTGGAATGCTACGATACTTCAATAACAGATACAGTCAATGCAACTGCCATTACACTGGATAGTGCCACTATATACACCATACCTGAACATGAAGTTAGCACATACCAGCAAGTCCTACCATACATTAATTTAAATAAATGTATGTCTACTACTTCTTCTATCCACACTCTTCCTATCCCTGTTTCCTATAATACTTGCTACGAGCCTATTTATACAGCAAGTGGTGGAGGGACTCTTAATTACTCTATCGATTTGGTAAATAGCAATCCTGTCAGGGTCTCTTGCGCAATGAGATTGTTTGGTTTTTCT
The DNA here is from genome assembly GCF_000090795.2 of Amphimedon queenslandica. Classification (NCBI taxonomy): domain Eukaryota; kingdom Metazoa; phylum Porifera; class Demospongiae; order Haplosclerida; family Niphatidae; genus Amphimedon; species Amphimedon queenslandica. Next base: position 1,131 of record NW_003552752.1, on the reverse strand, counting down.
ATTCACTCCGACTACATTAGCTACTATAATGCTGCTAGAGATCCTCAAGCTGATCAACCTCGTTCCGTATACAGTTCAGATTGTGTTGGTAGTAATGGAACTCATTCATTCTCAATAACATTACCACGTAATTCTCTGCTCTATTTTGTTCTTGCTGTAGTTAATCAAACTAAAGTTAATGTCAGCATTTCAGGAAATATATCAGCATATTTGAATGAAGCAAGATACAGAGGTGATGAGTGCCATCTTACTCATTCAAATAAATCTTGCTCTATAAATTTCAAGAAGAGCAGACATAACAGCGATGTTTGTCTTTTTGTTAACTCTACGTATGCATTTCAAGGGAAAGTGAATCTGTTCACTACATTTATAACAAAGCAAGTCTACATTTATCTTTCAAAGTACTGGATCCCTTCCATTCCACTTGGCCTTTTCACATTATTGTTTTTATTTTTGTTATTTGCTATTATTTACGCGAAAAGAAGAAAGGATTGCTAAAGCAGCTACAAAGTAAGCAGTGGGCACATGCTACAAAATTTGCTGGCTTATTTTATTGCTATATTATTATCAGAAAAGATGTTATTTTTATTATAGAATAATGTTATTATCATGTATATATATATAAATATTTTTGTCAACTTTTTTAAAAGAAATTAATTTTTTAACTCATGGAGGTGGAATCTCTTGCATGTTAATTGTGCTACATAAAAGAATTGAAAATAATGCATTGAATATTAACTAACCACTTGGGCCAGATATCTTTCAACACTGCATATATATCATCGTGTACTTTTTCTGGGCAAATAAAATCACCATCTGATTTAAAGCTATTGATATCAATCAATGCTTTGATGTAACATTTTTCTTGCATAACTTCCCCGCCTCCTTTGGCAGTGTATTGCCATGCAGGAGATGCTTGAACTAACTTGATGTCATATGCAATTATAGATCTTGTGTAACGCTACATTAAAAAAGAGCATGTAGTAATAAATTTGCTGAATACATTATTTCTTACATCATCCCTGTCACCAAGTCTGTTTATGATGTCTGTTGCTTTGGTGGATACATCGCCATCTTTATGAAACAAAATGAAGTGACATTGCAATGTTATTCCCAACTTCCCTGTGTAGT
>NW_003552751.1:0-1979 GCF_000090795.2 Amphimedon queenslandica | reverse complement strand
ACCTTTTGTTTGTTCCTTCCCTTTGCTTTCCTTCTTCTTTTTTATCTTGAACTTTCTCTCTCTCTCCCTCCCCCCTCTCTCTCTCCCTCTCTCTCTCCCCCTCCCTCTCCCTTTCCCCTCTTTCTCTCTCTCTCTTTCTCTCTCATCCAGTCCTCCTCTAATCCTTCATATTGGCATCAGATTATACTACCTTTGTCCTCCAGTTTCTGTTCTTCATCTGGTGCTCTTCTTTTTAAACTCGTCTCATTACAAAGCAGCAATACCAGTACCAGTAGCCAAGAGACATCCCTTGACACAGCATCATTAGTTAAGAAGGTTATACTTTTAATAATTGCTTGTAATGTACACGTACATGGGTCAAGAAAGCAGGATCAATTAAGATTAAAATTTTTACCTGCTTAAGTACATGTATGCACCATAAAAACTTAAAAGAAATGGAGAATTCTCTCTTTTTAAATTTTGACAAAATTTGGCCAATTACAGCAACTTCAAAAAATTTGTAAAAAAATTAATTTTGCTTGAAATTAGTTTAAACTTCTACAACGTACGTGTATCAGGAAAAATTATAAAATTGGAGAATTTACTCTTTTTCAATCTTGAAAAAATATTTTGAAGCAACTTTTAAAAATTTGTAAAAATTTTAATTTTGCTCAAAATCAGTTCAAACTTTATACATACATAAGAACTTGAAGAAAAAATTATTAAGATGAAGAATTCTCCCTTTTAATTTTTGACAAAATTTTTGGAGCAACTTTAAAAATTTTACAAGAAATCCTATTTTTCAATGCCTCATTCACTACTGCATATACATGTACATGTACATGTAGTAGTACATGTATGAGTATATTAATAGTGTAATTAATATATAAATTAATGGGAAGTATAATTACATGTTTTCTGATTATTTCTAACAGGAGAAGAATGATTTGACTGTCACCTGCTCAATGTCACACATCATTGATCTATCTACTAGGAAAAGTGGAGAGTCTCACGACTTAAAATTACCGTAAGAAGAAACATAAAATAATAATTAATAATTAAAATGTTCAATAAAATTGTTAAGATTATTAATAACAATTTGCTAAATAAAACAACATGAAGAAATCATTTGTGTCCCTAAGCAATACCTTGAATGCAACAATACAGTAATGCTCATTTTATTTCTCAGATTATGCTGCAAGCAATATATATATTTATATTTATAGCGTATAGCAGGAAATTTTGGAGGGAGTTAAATTTGGCAAATGGCGAATTTTAATTTGGTGAATTTGTGGCCACGTACCATTGAGCATGCGCATAATGGCTCAAAATGGTGGATTTTTATTTCAGCAAATGGCTATCAAAATCTCAAATTCGCCAAATTTAACTACCTCCAAAATTTCCTTTTATGTGGTACTTAAATTATGCAAGCATACATTATGTATTAATTAATGTATTATTGTGTATTATTAATTATATATTCATTAATTAATGTATAATAGTAAAATTATGCAAGTACATTGTATTATTACTCCTTTCTCTCTTCTCTTTAGTGATGATGGTGCCTCTGGATTATTGAGGATACGTGTAAACCAAGTAAGAACTGCGATATTATTTTTCATTTTATGTTATTAATTGTTATTAATAATAATTGTAATTTGGCTCTTTATTTTTCATCATTATTTTATTTTAATTTTTTAAATATTTACACTTTCATGTTAGGTTCATTACGAGTCTCAGAATGTTCATCCTCCAGCTTCACCACAACCAGGAAAAAGAAAAATGAGAATACCAGAAGGAAATGTAAGAGAAAGAGAGACAGAGAGAGGGAGACAGAAAGAGAGGAAGGGAAGGAGGGAGGGAGGGAGGGAGGGAAGGAGAGAGTGAGGGAGGGAGGGAGGGAGGGACGGGGGGAGAAAGAGAGGTACATTTAGGTCTACTGGTACAGTATGTTAATGATTGTTTTTCTTTTGTCCATTAGTTAGTTTTCAACATGACTT
>NW_003552750.1:0-1979 GCF_000090795.2 Amphimedon queenslandica | reverse complement strand
ATAAAACTCTCAAGCATTAAATTAGAGACAAGTAATCCAAGATCAATGATGTCATATTTACTTATGAAGAGGCTCCCAACCCAGATATTGTGAGGAGACAAAGAGATTTTGGGTATTACCATAGAAATAACGAATTTCAAAGGTGGTGTGAGATATTAAATCTCAAATTTGTCAAAGCTGCTAGAATCTTACCTGGTAGTCCAACAACACCATTGTCTCATGAAAGAGTTCCTAATAGTACTCTTGATGTCCCTGGTGACGGGAACTGTTTATGTCATGCCCTTTCATATCTTATTACTGGGTCAATTTCTCAGCAATATGAATTACGAAAAACAATTGTTAGTAATAACTATGCCAAACTTGAAAGAAAAATTGTTTAATAGTACGTTAAGTGCAACCAGATATTGAAGCATATTTGATTACATCAATAATTCCAAAAAGTATAGAAGTTATGTGTGGGCTACTGAGAGAGATTATTACAATATTAGGTACAACAATATATTCATATTCACTTACTCCAACTTTTGTTGGCTGGGCTAGATATGGTTCCCAGCAGTAATATGGCATTCCTTGTGATACTAATACACCTGCTTTGTATTTGAAGCATGTTGGTACTGATCATTTCCAAGCAGTTAAGTCTTAATATTTCTTAAGCATTGATTGTTGATGGAAGTGGGTATGGTGTATGGGGAGGTCCATCATCTTAAAAACATTGGTTGTTTAATGTGACTTACATTTGACTGCATGTGCTATGTGAGTGATGCGTGAGTGTGTCTGAAAACCATTGGTGCATACCCACCCAGTATTGCTCAGTATGAAGAGATCTAACTGCATTCAGGAAGTGAGATTAATCAAGGTATAACAAATCACAGTAAATATTCATTGCTTGTTGCTATGTTTACTGTTCACTAGAGTTAATTCAAATTTGTGTGACTATGATTTATGTAGGACAGTGGGTTAAAAAGGGAGGAAGCAGTCATTATCAAATTTAGATCTTGTTTGTGGCTTGTACCACATGTTTATTACAAGTAACTGCTGCTTATGGATCTGGGTTCTGATGAAAAAAATCTGAAGTCCAGACAAGAAAAATTTTTGAGTAACATTAAAAGTTACTTTACATGAAGTATTATTCAATTGGTGACTACAATGTGGTGTTAAATATTGAGATTTCATGTGATTGGTAATAAAGTTTGTTCACAATTACTGTTTGTGCTATTGTTATAGTTTGCCTGTGAGTTACATTGCTAGCTTTTGATATGTTGCTATTACTATGCTTTACAGGTAATTACATACTGTATATTTGTTTGATGATTATATCAGTAATTATGGCCACAGTACATACTGTCTTTACTCAATATAAATCAATGTTTGCCAATGCATTTTGTTGTCTGCGTGCATGTTCTCATTAACAATACAAAGATAAATGTGACCCAATATGAGAAAACCAGGCTAACTGCGGGAATTATCAATTAGAGATATGGCTTCTTAAAGTTGTGACAGCGGTACTTTATCAAAACTGAGATTATACCAAAAATATATTGTATAAAGAATTTCCTTTCATTTCATACCAAGTTTGCCCTAAAATAACTTGAAAGAGGTCATTTACAGACCTTTCTTTTTGTTGTGTACCATGTAAATAATGCAAGATATAATGATAAAAATGGCTGTAACTCAATTTCATTCGTTTAGACTTCATGTTGCATAAATAAGCATAACTCAGCACTAAATGTGTCAAATGATATGGATGGACCAAAAGATAGGAAAAACTTTGCTTAATTAAGAAAACCATAAATCTCAATTTTCAATTTTGGAGCATATAGCCTGGTTTTCTCATATCGGGTCACAAATGTTTGCACATTGGAATGTCTTTATGTGGTTTATCAATGTGTATTGCCACAATGCAAGTCTCGTCAAACATTGCTTGCTGTTGATTATGTTTCTACTTTACTTTGCATTACAGGTATTTACAGCTGCAAATG